>NW_013666401.1:0-28510 GCF_000517525.1 Limulus polyphemus
GGTCTGAACGTTAGTTGAGCCCATTGCCATGTTTCTGGTAGTATACTTTAACAGCTGTGTTAATGATAATTGTTTGCACTAAGATGCAGAATGTTTGTGAAATTTGAAAGAAGTGCCTGAGAATCAGTTTCACAAATATCACCATGGTGTATTGAATAACCTTACTAGTCACTTTCGAAAATATTGATGTTTGTTAAGTTATTTATGTAACAAGAAGAATAAGTCCAGAATTATTACTAACCAATTTTCCAACCGATGATGTCACGGAAAGTAGTTTCTAGTTCTCACAGTTGGGGTTAGTTCTCGATAATTTCTCTTCTGTTATATGTCTACTACGCATCTTTTTTAGATTATTTTATTCATGACTCTTTTTTTGTCTTTCTTCTTTAAAAGGTAAAGTCACCATTAGCAATTAATATTCACACGTCCAACTGTTTCACAAACATTTTGTTGTACTTTGTATTGCATATGATAGGATTGTGAACTATAAGCAACATTAAATTAGTTGTGAAAACAGAAAAATATATATAGCTAAACTATATATAGATTTTATCCATGTTTTATTCATTCAATGCCTGGCGTGGCCAGGTAGTTAAGGCGCTCGACTCGCGGGTTCGAATCCCCGTTCCACCTCGCCCTTTGAGCCATGGGGGCGTTATAATGTGACGGTCAATCCCACTATTCGTTGGTAAAAGATTAGCCCAAGAATTGGCGGCGAATAGTGATGATTAGCTGCCTTCCATCTAGTCTTTCACTATTAAATTAGGGACGGCTAGCGCAGATAGCTCTAGTGTAGCTTTACGCGAAATTCAAAACAAACAAACAAACTACTCAGTCAAGACGTACACCCTAAAAACGTTTCCTTTCGTACATCCGGATTTTTTAATTTCATTTATCGAATTGTTGTTTTAAAAACAATTGAAAAAATGACTTATTATGTACATTATTGGCTGAACTCAGTATGCCTATTAAAAACAACATATATATATATATATATATTGATGTAGATTCAATTCGACGTTCAGAACTGTATCGTAAAAAGGCGAGAAGAAGAAACCTATAGATATACATTTTAATTTCTAGAACTTTGTACATGTAATGATGGGCAAACAGTTTTATTCGCTTTCATTTTTAGAAGGACATATTTGCTTCAGATAAAAAAATGTTTTTAACTTAGCAAACATGAACTAAAATAAGATGAAGCTCACTAGGTGTCGCTTTTCATAGTGTCATCGATAAGCCATTATGCATGAGATTAGCGATAAGAACAGAAATTCTCATCTTTGTTGCTGCGGATGAAAGACTAGATGTATTGATCGTACTCTCGCACTTAGCTTCCCTGCTAGTGGCAGTTAAATTGTTGATGAATCGCCAAAAATGTAATGTTTCCAGTGAGGCTTGTGCCCCAAGTTATGTGGACATATCACTCTTTTGTTTGTTGTTCTGTTTCTAAAAGGTTTTTATAATATTCACATTTCGTACAGCGATGATTTTCAGTTATTTCTGATTTTTAGCGATATTTTTTCTGTTTCAATGAATCATCAAATACTCATAATGAATGAAAAAACCGAAAGTTGAAAAGTGAGCACGTGATTGTGATGTTGAGCTCAATATGACACCTAACGCCACCTACCACTCATGAGTTTTCTACTAAATTCAGATAAAATTAATCTCTTCACATTTAAAATAATAAAGAAAGTTCTTGAAATTTTTTATAATGACATTTCTCGTTGTGAAATACAATCATCAGATTTTTTTTCCATAATTGCTGAAATGAAAAGGAAGTGCTTCCTTTTTTTTATAAATACCCTGGTTATTTTTTTTATCAGTGAAATTTTGTAAAACAAATATGAAAGAAATATAAAAAAGTTTTTGAAAAGCATGTTTTTAGTATATATGTAAACGTAGTATTTATTTCTGATGTTCTGTGCAATAGGATAAGGCGTTTTATGTTTCTTGTAAAAGAAGGGCAATGAAGAATAAAGTTTATATTTGTAAGTTAATACATATATGTATCAACTCTTTTCAAATATATAGAAATGTTGATCTGATATAAGACATTTGGTTCATCAGATAAAATACAATAGGCGATTCATACCATGTCTATTGCATTTTGAGTGTTTATTAATCACTGTTTGTGTTAACTGTTAGGTGTTGTTCCTATATGAAGAGATGCACTATAAGACAAAAAATTCATTACTAATTACAAAAAAGAAAGATGTAATAATATCAATAAGCTTAATTATAAGAATAGTTATATATATTATATAACTCAGCATCAAATACAAATAAGATACTATGGAAGAAAGTATGTAATATATTAGTAAGTTTAATCCATTGCTTTAATTGTAACGCAGCAACAGAGAAGATTCTGTTAAAATGTAAGTGTATCTCAACGTAATGAAAGTATTTGCAAAAATTATTTCTGTAAATTTTTATTCTCCTTGGAAAATATCGTTCTCCAACCGCAAGTTTTTTTTTATTCTAGGGTGTTTTTTTCTGTCTGAAATCTAAGTTAAAATGTGTGTGTATAGATGTGGATTATTATTTTTTGAATGCCAACACGAACTCCTTATCGAATAAACTATAATGATTCAGTCTTTTTCCCATTCTGCTCTCCGTGTTATTACATCGTCGCCACTTAAAAGAGCTTGCCTGTACTGACTTGTCTTGAACCCGCAGTTTTATTGAATTATAATGGTGTAATATAGTGGGGGCTTGTCCTCAAGCGCTTACCAATTACCGCTAATTAACCCACAACGCGTTAATTAGTTATGTTCGATGTAATTAAGGACAGTCGCTACTGTTATCTCCTTTATGAATCTGTTTAGTTCTCGACATCTTTGACATGAAAACTCATTATCAGGGCTTTAGCGGTATTCTATAATCTTTAAGATAGTTCCCAAAGGGCTCAATATAGTAGTGGAGATGAGAATTAGCCAACAACCTTAAAGCTGCTCATCCTGTACAAGCACAACGTTTCCCGTCGTTGGTTTTAGATGTGTTTATTAAGTATGGCAGTGACAGCATGTTTTAAAATTAGGAAGGAGAACGTATGTATGTATATTATCTTTGTTTATACGCAATGCTTGCAAATAATTCTGTTCTCTGTTATAAAGAAAAGTGAAAAAAGACTTATAGAAGTTGTATCGATCTAATAATATGTAAAACATAGTATATTTAAAACACTTAAGACGTGTCTCTTTCTTTTGAAATTCGATGATTTTATTTGCTTGATACATCAAATTAATCATAAATCAAAAATTTACCTACTTACAGAGAATATAAATTACCGCATTTGTAATTCACAAAATCTAAATTATAGAATGAATAGCTAGGTAAATAAACGAATTACAGGGCGTTTATGTCTACATATTTCTATACTTCACTAAATTACTTTCCATTTCTGCACCAGGAGATGAGTAATAAGTGTCAGTATACATCATTCTATTAAAATCTTCATAAGTGTATGTAAGACATGGAAAAATGAAAATTGTTTGATTTATTGTTTTTGTTATATTTTAAAACTGCTGACTGATATTAAGATCTAAACTTTATTTGTACCATTTGGCACTAGCAATAAGTGCCCAAATGGAAATCCCCGAGTGTGAAGAAACTTAATGAAATAACAGGATTTAATACTTTTTTTTACTGAAGATAAATTATTAAAGTTGTTTTAAGCGATGTATGGTTAAAGTCATTCTTCACAACATTTTGTGGTTTGTAAAATTACAGTTTTTACAGCCATACTAGTGAATTCCTATAACAAAAAAGTGTGTGAAAATCCAGAGGTTAAGAGAGGAAACTTATATAAACCACGACAAAATCTAGAAAGTGGACAACTTCTGGACATCACCTCTAAAACAACCTTAAAAAGCTAATAAGCTTCCCAGTGGAGTATCTTACATAAACTTTACCGAGTACAGAGATACACTTATTTCGGCTCTAAGACCTGATAAACGCATACGTAAGTTGCTTAAACATTCTCCACGAAACTTTATTTAGATAGCCAGCCGTATCTGTATACAACAATTCCAATTACTTAGCTTTGGCTGTTTAGAATAGTACTAAAAACTGGTGTTTGCACTTATGATCAATCAATTCGTTGTAAATAAATTACTCTGTTTGCTTTTAAACTAATTTTGTATAAAATTGAGAATAAATCACAGATAATAGTTATGATTAATTTTCATCTTAGCAAGCTTGTTGGCTAATGATTCTATCCCAATTAATTTCTTACTGGATTGGTACATCTGTGTCTTCCCATACAGTTGTTACGATAAACCTAAAAAATAGTGTTTATAGACTGGAACAAATGGTTTCAGCTGCACACTAGACTTTATGTAAATAATAAAAGTTTTTTTCTGTTATCAACAAAATCTAATATATCAATGGCGAAAATCAAACAAATTGTCTGTATGTCAAAACCTTAATACTGATCATTATCTGTAATTTTGGCGGTGGCAAGGATCATAACAAGCTATCTCTGTTCCAACACCCAGATTCTTTAACACAGAGGTTAAGTTTCTATTTGTATTTATGGCAAAGCTACTAAGGCTACCTACCACTGTCGTTGATTGTGATCTACTGACCACTGGGAAATAAATCATTCAGCTGTACCCTATCACCCACCATCCTCGCTAGAAGATTGACTATTACTCTTATAACGCACTGATAACTTAAAGTGTGAGAGGAGAGGATATTTTGTGGTATCGCACAGATTCAAACACGATTCACCAGCTCCGAAATCCAAAGCTCTACCACAGTTCCTGCCCTCAGAGGTTAAAAAGCTGTCGTTTTGTCAACAGCAAGGATTTTAACAGTGGTCAACAACTCTTGCTTTATTAGTAGTTTAGGCTGTGAACCTGTGGTATATGAAGAAATTTCTTTACGGGCAGCAACAGTCTGTGGTAATGATCGTTGATACATCGCGACGTTTCGGGTAACTTCCATTTCCCGTCTGTAGTTGGTAAGGAGCATGAGTATATATTGTTAGCACGCGTACCACAGAGAGAACTGGAGAAGTATTTCAATTCTTGTTTGTGTCAGTTTTTGTAGAGCTCTTGATATGTCAACAGCTGTTATTTTTACTACAACAAGCCGTCTAAATGATGTTGATCAGAATACTAACTGTGACAAATAGCTATTATTATGTAAATTGCCAAGGTCACGAAAAACTCTCGTTATGTCAACTGTCAGCACCAAACCAAAAAGCTGTGGTTATTTGAAGTACCATGATCACAAAAACGGCCATCAGCTGTCGTAATTTTAACTACTAGAACCACAGTATCATTCATCGGATCTCGTTATATTCATAACAACGAAGATCATAGCATAAAGTGTCGTTATGTCAACGAACAGGAACTCGCCGAAAACCGTCGTTATATTAACGACCATGGTTACAGCAAAAATAAACAGGTGTTGTTATATCAATTATTAGAGTCACAAGCATAACTGTCGTTGTTTGAACGGCCAGGGTCACAACAAAAACTATCGTTCCGCAGTTACGCTTTTAGCTTTAGTATTATTGGAGACATATCCAAAAATAATCTGGAATTAATTTTGAGCTTGAGCAACTATACGGTCTTTGATCAACTCGAGTGATCATCCTACTTGCAAAAAGTTCCTATAACGAAAGCAGGTTTTTGCAATATATCAATTGAACGCTTCATGTGTTAGAATATAATATAATCTGTAGGGATTGGTGAGTTTGAACTAATAGTTTCTGTACTAAGCAGATAGTTTTACAACAGGCTGTGATCAGTAATAAAGTACAGAATCCTGAAAAAAATAAGGCAAAAAATTTTGAGCAAGATTTAATGGGACAGTCTTCTTAAAAAGTATTTTTGTAATAGTGATTTTCCCGCTTCCCTCTATTAGCGTTACAAATAATCACGTGCTTTATTTTTAGCCGCGGCGCAGCGACTCGTACAATGGCTCTGATTTTTTTTCAAGTACTAACTCTTAGCTCGTATCTCCGTAATCTCTTGACCGATTTGAGATCTAATTACAGTTTTGGACTCAGAAGGTCAAACCCTTTCGATTGATATATTTGACTTTGCCCAAGGTCTTATGGGTTAATTTACTCTAATCCTGCCTAAAAGAATTTCAGTTTGAGGGTAGGCTTTCAGAGATCCCGATGAGTAATAAAATCAAATCGGGTATACGCGCGCCCCACGCTTGGTATTGCTGGCGCACAAAAATATAGCTAATAAAAAGGAAAAAAAGAAGTCTCATAGATGAATTTACTCTAATTCTGCCTAAAAGAATTTCAAGTGCCGTGGCTATTGAGGATTCCTTCTTGTTACCTTTACACTCGTTGTTTTAAGTTATCGGCATGAAAATTGTGACAAGTTTTTATTGGCTCTCTACCCTTGGTCTTTAATTGATTACATTAATAGATCATCTAGAACAGTACTATGAAAATTTGAATCAGATGATATTTAGCCATCCAGGGAATGTAGTATGAGCATTCATCACGTTTTGACGCAAAATGTTAATATGCACGAACCTGATTTTATAACGTGAAGTCCACTTTATTCTTTAGAAATTTTGTTATTTATGAAATATTTTGATGCAAGAATACAATTGTTTGGCGGTATTAAACCATCCACATGCTAAAATGTTTAGTTCAAATATAAGGGTAGAAACAATGAATGTCAAGTGAATTAAACATTTTGATGCAGAAATATTGTTTGGAGGTGTTAAAATAGCACATAAAAATATTTAGTTTCAAGGTACGTGAAAAATCACTAATTGTGAAGTAAATACCCGCACTATGTGGCTATCCCGTATATGGCTATAAGAACTAATACTGCCAAATATATATCCAACAGCAACCTGGAAACTTTTAAATGCATACCAACAATATTGTGACATTCGAGTAGTATATGACATGAAAATTGCGAGTGACCGAGATTATGATAACAGTAGTTCAACTGTCATAGTATGCCAGAATAATATTAACTTTAGGATTGTTTTTTTAAGCACATTCTACTGAACAATATGATGCACTGGGTGAGACTTACATATTATAAACGGTGTGTAAACCACTCGATGATTTAAGATGTAATGTTGTAAAAGTATTTAAAATGTTACAATCTACATCGTACACATGTATATAGTTATAAAAGCTATGAATATTCAGGCTACCAATTTATATGGGACAATTATTAAAATTGACGAGCGACTTTACAATTAATTCTGCCAAAGTCTATAACAAAAGTATTATAAAGGTCAGATATAGAGTAATACTATTAGACTTTCAAGGTGAGTAGCGCCATTATTTTATACAATGAAAGTGTACGACAGCAATATTGTGGGCACCATAGTATATGATATGAAAACAATCTTGAATGTCTTAAAGCAATAATGTCATTCTGTCAAGGTATTTTATGCAAGATTGATAACGTCCACACATCTATACAGGAATAAAACAAGTTGTCAAGGTATGTAACAAAAGTATAATGTGTAAATTGTCAAGGCATATTACGAGTGTTTAGAATTGTCACACACACACACATATATATATATATGTATGTATATATAAATCAACGATATTAATACTTAACGTGATAACAGCATTTACAGCATCCATGTATATTAATATTAAAAGTTTCCAGGTATGTGACATTGATATTAGAAGTTCCAAGACACATGACAACAGTACTGAATGCCCACGTATGTATAAACAATACAGAGAGTATGGAAGGATATTTCAAAAGTACTTAATGTTTAGGTGCCTGAAAACAACATTGACAGTGTTTGGATATATTTATATCAGTATTTACAGCGTGAACGTGTGAAATATATTTAAAGTGTCCGAGAAAATTGCAAACGTTTTTAGTGTCCTGATATTTGGAAATATTTAATATTGAGGGTGTCCAGATATCATACAACAGTATTTAGAGTCCAGGTGTAAAGTAACAGTGTTTGAAGTGTCCTAATATCTGGAAACATCTACTATTTAGGGTGTCCAGGTGTAAGGCAACAGTGTTTTGAGTGTTCTGATGTCCGGAAACATCTAATATTGAGGGTGTCTAGATATCTTACACCAGTATTTAGAGTCCAGGTGTACGACAAAGTGTTTAGAGTGTCCTGGTATCTGGAAACGTCTGATATTGAGGGTGCCCAGATATCTTACAACAATATTTAGAGTCCGTGTGTTGAAAGCAATACAGAGTGTACGGGTATATTACAACAGTGTTTGGTGTCCATGTGTCTACGCACATGACAACAGTATTTAGAGTGCTCAGGTGTTTTAATTTAATATTAATCGTATCCAGATGTATAACAACGACTGTTTAGAGTATTCAGGTGTTTGAAAACAATATTGAGAGTCTCTATGCATATGACAACATTATTAAGGTGTCAGATGTTTGTAAACGTTATTGAATGTTCATGTATATGGAATAATGTTCTAAGTGGCAATTCATGTAACAAGAATACTTCAACTCTCAGGAATGTAAGTTCAGTATTCATTAGCTTTTACGTAAATTATTCTCCAAATGTGTTGTATGGACGCATAATGTTGTGCTGGTAAAATATAGATTTTTTTTTTTGCTATATTAATTACATTATCTAAACTTAAAACTTTCTATGCTTGTATGTTGTTTTTTGCTTTCACAGTAGCGTTTCCATGATTACCTGAGGAGGGGAGGGGGTCCAAATCAAGTTGGTGAAGTCTGTTTGACTTGTGTACAAGTGTAGGTTTCAGAGGGCATGTTAAAATAAATATTACAAGAAATTGAAAAACATTTCATCATCTCCAATTTTTAAAATTAAAGAATAACTTTAAATTGCTGTTTAATGGAATTTTAGTGATGAAAAGATAAAATTTGAGACTAATGAAATGATAAAAGTTGAACACTATTTGAGAATCATATACTGTATACTGTTGTAAAATTGAAAAAAAACAATAAAAATCCGGGGATTCAAGCAGAGAGGAAACCCCATTGGATACGCCAACTGCTTACACACTATCATCAATAGTACGCATCTCGCCTAATGAAAAAGATCTAAGTGAAATGTATGAACTTCGTTCCACATGTAAAAAGTGACATATTGCTGAAAAACTGGATTTTGAAAATTTTGATTTACTTAGCAAATTAATGATGTCGTATAGAAATGTTTATCTAACGCCTTGAGCAGAGTATATAAGCATTATTTTTTCTAGATGTATCTCGTATAATGTTTCATTGATATGATGCTTAGTAACGCAATTTGCTAGGAAAAGTTGCACCTGCACTGTGCTTTCTTCAAAGGCTGTGGCTATGCCTTGGTGAGTCATAACTCGTTAATGGAAACTTTTTAATAACATAGCACCTCTGCAGGTGACAGATTGTGGGAACTGTACAGCTATACAATGTCAATCTCTGCTAGCGTTCTCTAATAACACTCAACCTGATCCTTAAAATGGCGCAGAACAAAGTGAGTGGTACACGCACGCACGCACGCACACCCAAATGCATCAGCATGCACCTCACCTGTCACCGACTGCCATGTTGCAAAACTATTAAATAATCAACGTGGACGTACACGCCCGACAACTACCGTTGGTTATACGTTGCTATAGCAACTGCTTAGAGCTCATTGTGATTGTTAATTGTAGTGCTAATGTGTCGGCGCGTTCAGACAAGTATAAAAAATAATTTAACAAAGTGCTTATTCTTAAAGCATTTCATATTTAAATCTTCGTTATAAGAATTAGAATATGGAACGTGTTTAAAAAACATAAAAGACTGTGGCGTGAGAAATACTTGCTTACGAATGGCTTTCTGGTTTTCTTAAGTAGTTCTATTGTTACACTTTCCTATCTTAACGAATCAACTTCAGAATTGTTCCTCTCCTTATTCTGCTCGGGATCAACAACAACAGCAGAAAGAAAATAGAGCTTGTGTATTCAACAAAGTTAAATGGCAACTGTGCTAAAAGTACTAAACACGCAATTTTCCAATAGTAGGTTATCCAGTCATATTATATGACTGAATGCAGCTAACATAGAGCAACTATGGTAACGCCCTTATTTTCTACTTATGAAAACAAACGTTTGGAAGATAAGGTGGGGCAGCTGAGCCCGGGTGAGGTTAAGGATTCGTGTTATATTCTTATAATCATTTAAGGGTCGCCTTAGTGTTATTGTTTTTGCTAATGATGCTCTATATACATTTTGTTAGAAACTTTACGCTTTTTTGATGTGTGCATACATATGAAACTTCAGCCAGTCACAAAAAGGGCAAATATTTAGAAATTATATATGTGTGTGTGTAAATCTATTCGTTTAACATATAAGTTTTAAATGCATTTGTATATGTATTTTGTAATAATATGTGTGGAAAATAACTAGAGTTACAGTTTATCTAAAAATATTCTCAAACCCTACAGTTCCTCTTGTGTACATATTACTATTTTATAGGCCTATAGTTTATCTGTGTATATATCTCACTAATTGTATGTCTGTGTAAAAATAGCTACCTCATTAATTGTGTAAGTTTGGGCGTCTGTGTTTTTGGAGTAAACTGTTTCTTAATATGGAATGTTTGTCATTTTTCGTATTTTATTTTGTTTGTTTAAATTACCGTATCCTCCCCTCCCCGCATGCTATGATATGAGAAAAAAAAATTAACAATCCTTAAATTACAAATTTGTATATCAAACTTCAGCTGAATTTTCAGTTTATACATAAAGTTTTATTTTTCTTGTATGTTAGTTTATATTCTGGCATTTTTGTTGGTTGGTTAAATTTGAAAATGATCGATTTCTTACGCATAATACACTAATTTTTTGTTTTCCTTTTGCACCCATTTCTGTCCTGTTTTTAGTTTCTGATCATATCTTGTAATAAGTGGTGGATAACAACGCAAATATTGTATTGTGTTAAATCACTGTTAGATATAAATATAGTATACTCGTTACAGATACGAAGCAGGCGTGTACATTTTGACTTTTTTACTCACACGTGTAAAAGTAAATATGTAAATATAGACAGGTTTGGTTTAGTTGGTTATGAATTTCACGCAAAACTACACTAGGGCTATCTGCGCCAGCCGTCCCTAATTCAGCAGTGTAAGACTAGAGGGAAGGCAGCTAGTCGTCACCACCCACCGCCAAAATGTAGAAAGAAAGAGCAAATAAAATTTAATATTACTTGTAGATCATGACTGGCTAGTTTACATAACTTGTAATATTAGTTACATTTATAGGATAACTGGATGTTTTTCTGTCAATATACCATCCTAAAAAGCATCGGTCACATAAGTATGAATACATCAATTAAACTGTATTTCGGCCAACATAAGTATCAATTATAATGTATTTCAGCCAACATAAGTATCAATTATACTGTATTTCGGCCAACATAAGTATCAATTATAATGTATTTCGGCCAACATAAGTATCAGTTATACTGCATTTCGGCCAACATAAGTATCAATTATACTGTATTTCGACCAACATAAGTATCAATTTATACAGCTTATATCATCTATACATAGTAAAGACAAAGAATATTCTTGAACTTCTTCTCACGTGTAAAGAATGGCATATTGCTAAAAACTTGGATTTTGAAAATCTTGATTTACTAAACAGAATAATAATGACCTCACATAGAAGCGAGTGAACTTTCAATCCAACTGTTTAAGATCGAATGACTCGTGTGTGTGTGTATGTGTTAGAGCACAAGAAACTCGATGTGTAAAGCAGTTTTGTGACTATATTATTCATTGCCTCGTAATTATATGTTGGAAACAATTAGTATATTGTTTTGCTGACAACCTCAATAGCACCCTGTGTAGTAAGTAACATTAAATAGATAGTTGTGTCATTTTAAACCTCTCTGTATACAACTGGATGAAGAATTTGAACTTTGAAATAAATGGCGTCATGTGAAGACCAGTAGAATTGAAATAGCTGGTGTTTTGAGACTAAAATCAGAAGATGTTTCTCATCTGGATTTGTTCTATCTGCATAATTAATTAAAGCACTAATGAATTTTAATGTTTGGATATATTATTTCTGTTTAACGAAAGGTATTCTTCGTTATCTCGATCTATTCCTACTTGCGTATTGTATTTGTTACACTGCTTCTGTGTGTGTGTGTATATACATATATATATACTTTTTTACAGGATCTATCTTTCTGTTTAATTAAAATCAAACAACCTGTTTTATTATCCATGTTTCACGTAATCATTCAGCTACTGAAAAGTATAGTTGAATTAGGTTACGTTACATTCATTCGCCACCAGATGTCCCCATTCAAGTGATTAAAATCGCATGAACCTTAGCAAATGCAGTTACGTAGAAAAAAAGGGCTTTTGCCATACTAAGGGGATCAAACGTTGCAAAAGAAAACTGATTTCTTTGAGCGACAGAATATTAAAAACTATATATAGTCTGGAATAATCAATAAATATATTTGGTGCTTTTTTATCACAAAACATTTTAGAATTAACATATGGATTTTTTTCGAGTATTTATGTAGTACTATAAAAAGCTTAGTGAGTGCGTGATGCAACTCATTTCTATAGAATTAGAAAATAATTTCAAAGCACAAACTTGGAAGTAATATACTATATTAAATCCCTGAGTTCCATTTCGATTGTTTGTGGTTAATCCAGTTACAGGTGATAAAAAAGGGGGTCGTTTGACATGCTTTCACTGCTACGTATTCACGGAATTCTGTGTATAGAAATTATAAAAGCTTGTAAATCTCATATATTAAAAATTCTCGGGGAAATCTTCATACGCGTTCGAAGTTTTTCACTTAGTACTAACGACTTTTGAAGTAAACGTTGGGTTTCCAAGGGTATTCCCAAACGGAACCAACAATTATCTGTTTGTTTTAGTATTGTTCAACTGAGTCTGTTATATTATAGTTCATGTCAAAATATGAAGTCAAACTAGTCAATGCATTAAGAGATCATTAGAGGCCTAGAATTGTTTTAAGTAAACAACTTACTTGAACCTATACTGTTGAAAATGCCGTCCAGTTACTATACATACTAGTCAATGCATTAAGAGATGATTAGAGGCCTAGAATTGTTTTAAGTAAACAACTTACTTGAACCTATACTGTTGGAAATGTCGTCCAGTTACCGTATATACTAGTCAATGCATTAAGAGATCATTAGAAGTCTGTAATCATTTTCACGTGAACAATTCACTTTAAACTAGTGTAGGAAATGTATTCTTATTGAATGTGCCAAAACTTGGGGTTTTGTGCTGTAAATAGACTTCTGTCAGTTGTTATCTACCGAGGCCAGTTTTATTCCACACCAGATACTGTTATAAGAGAAAGTGATATTATACCGTACTTAACACTGTTACATTGGGGTTTGTTTAGCACCAGTTTCCAGTTACCACTCTACCTACATCATTACCGATTGATTGTCAATAAAAATAAATTAATAAAATTCAGTTTTAATGAATAAAATAGAGATATCTCGCACTTTAAAATATGAAAGAGCTAAAACAAGGTTTATAAGAGGAACATAAAATGTCACAAACCTTTAAATGGATTTACCCGCTTCAGACGATCATAGCGAAATATTGTGATATTTTTTATAATTTTTTTTCAAAAATTACTTAGATCTTCGCAGATAAAATAAATGTTTCTCAGATTATAATATAGCTATAATGATACCTGATTTACAAGTCACGTGTTCATTACACAAGTAATGTTATATTCATCTTTTGACTAACTTTCTCGCTAGTTATATAACATTCGTATACAGTTGTATAATGTGAAGCAAGACTTAAAATTGTGTTTGGTTGTCTGATAAAAAGTTTAATCAGATGTTTGTCAATCTGATCAGATAAAGCTGATAATAATAATTCTGATCAAATAACAGTTGATACAAGCAAATCTGTTAATATTATATACGAAGTGAGTCAATCTGATCAGGTAAAACCAATAACAATAAATATGATCAGATAAGCAGCTTATTCTTGTAACTATGATTATATGAAGCTGATAGTAAGGTTAGAAGTAATGTTAGTTACTAAATCTGCTCAGATAATACCTGATAGCTGCATGTATTTGGTAGTATTACAAGTGATTTTGGTCATTCTGATCAGATAACTGACATTAGTCAATTTGATCAACTAATAGATGACGCCAATATATCTGTTAGTCAGTTTAGTTAGATAACAGCTGATAATAATAAATCTGATAATATAACAGTTCCATCTAATAAATATGATTAGGTTGTAGCTGATATAGGTAAATTTATTAACATTACAATTTAAGTAATGTTAATAAATCTAATTGGATAACATATATGAATAATTTGACCAAATAACAGTTAATATTAGTAAATTTGTTAGTATTACAAGTGATGTTAATAAATCTGTTCAGATGACAAGTGATATCAATGAATTGGTCAGATAACACCTGACACCAATAAATCTGATTAATTAACAGCTGATATCAATATACGTGTTAAAACTATACAAATAATGTTAGTAAATCTGGTCAGTTGTTGATGTCAGAAATCGGTTAATGTCACAAGAATGTTAATGAGCATGGTCAAATAATAGATATCTCAGTAAATCGGTTAGGATCACAAATAATGTTTGTAAACCTTATCAGGTAATAGTTGATCTCAGTAAATCAGTTAGGATTACAAATAATGTTAGCAAACTTGGTCAAATAATAGATATCTCAGTAAATCGGTTAGGATCACCAGTAATATCAGTAAACTTTGTCAGATAATAGTCAACGTCAGTAAATCGGTTAGGATCACAAGTGATGTCAATAAAGCTGATGAAATAGCATTTGTTATCAGTAACATTGTTAAAAGTAAAACCTATATCAAGGAATGTATCTACATTACATGTTATACTGATAAGTTTGTTTAACTTTTTAACCCTGACGAAGGCCTCTTGGAGACTTAGAAGCTTTCAACTGTGATTACAAGTCCTAAATAAGAAAAGAAATAAATAATCAACGCTTGTTTTAGTTTGTGATTTATCTCTAGTGATAATAATGATAGATGTTTTTGTTAAACTCATTATCTTATAATTATGATGTTCTGGTTATAGTTGATATTTATAGAGATGTTCTGGTCATAGTTGATATTTATAGATTATTGTTTGAAACACGTAACAATCATAGTCATGATCGATAATTATTTCATCCAATGCTCATTATTTGACGTTCGCGAAACTGAGGTTTAATTAAATAACCAGAGATTTAAGACTGGATTTTCTATTTGATAAATGAAAATGTACTTTTTTAGAAAGGAATCTAAGAATTCAAAAGTTATCAGCTTTGTGACATTGCATATTTTGATGCTAGTAAAATAAGCATGGAAGAGTGTCGTAGTTCTTGAGCTATATCATAAAAATAGTAACGATTTTGTGTATATTCAATGTGACTACTAAGAGATCGACAAAACAGGATCATTTATAACAGTAAGTGTTCAGTCAAGGTGTGGCATTGTTATCGTGTGCGTTTCACTTTAGGAAACATTCGGCAAATTGCGTTACATTTATCCTGTTTGTTTTTAAACATTCGGCAAATTGCGTTACATTTATCCTGTTTGTTTTCCACATTTTGAGTGTAGGCAGGCCCCTAATAAGTCAGCGGTAAGTTTACGGAACTACAACGCTAAAATACATGGTTCTATTCCACGTGGTAGACAGAGCGAAGACATTCTATTGTGTAGCCTTAGTTAAAACAAATAAAATCATAGCGTGGCTGTAAATCCTCTTTCAATTCATATCCGTATGATTCGAATGTGGGTGTTGAAATTTTCAGGTAGTGTCTACAAAACTTATGGTTAACTGTATTAAAACTAAGATATTTCTTTTCTTATTGGTTTTATTTGTTTCAAGGTTACACAGAAGACTGCCTGCACATTGTCGTTCTTAACTTTGAATTGATAGACTAGAGAGAAGGCAGCTAGCTAGTCAACTGACCCCGCCTCCAACTCTTGGACTGCTCAGTCTAATCGAATAATAAGATTTTAATCGCATTCCTATAGCGCGCCCATGGCCCCCAATGTACGGAGTGAATTTTTGCGATAACGGGACGGGAACCATGCATCACCTCTAGGCCACGTTTTAATGCAGTCTGTTCAGCTTAAAAGTGTTTTTGCTCAGATGATCTCTTCAACGAGGCACCGTCAAGCTATTAGGTATCGAGAGTAACGTATTACGTTTAAGTAATTCTTTGAGTTTCTAACTTTATCAAGAAAAAATACTGAATGTAACTTTCTTCTCACACAGTGAATGTTCTTGTGTATTAATTTACGTTCCATCATCATCATTATTTGTGATACTTCTTTAGTGTAGAAATAAAATTTAAACAATTTAGCAATAACTCTTGCCTTATTCTGTGTTATTTAATTTTAAAACGGATTCTTATAGGAATTAATGAACTTGTTTTGCCGCATTATTTGGTTGTTTCAAATGCGTGTCGATTATATTTTTCTAAATGTAATAACATACTGATATCCAGATATACAGACAGCAGTGCTTGCAAAGCTAGCAAACCCTTTACGGGCGGAGTACAGCAACTTACTACCTGTAAGTTTAAATTTTTCAATCCTGGCTGTTTTCCCAAACACGTGTTTATGTAAAGCACAAAAAATAAGAATACTTTTCCATTCAAAAGAAATCGGAGGTTTTAAACTATAGTGCGCAGTGTTGAACATCTATGTATAAGAAAGGACGTTCCATTTCTATTGCATATATATTTTGTACAGTACAGTTTTCCAATGGTATTGATGGCATGTGCTGTCAACCGTTGGTGGGTCGTTGCAGCTTAGTCTGTCCAGTTTATAAGTGTTTTGTTTATATTTACATTTGGTTAAAGCAACACTAATAAAAAACTAACTAGCCCGAAAAGAAGAGAATCGGCTTCGATCATAGCTTGCCTGTATATTATAACATTTCATTAGTCTTTCCTGGAAAACAGTTAGAGTCACTTTCATGATGTTTTTGTCTTAGTTTCTACGAAATAGAAGATAAAGACATCTACATCTGACGTCATTACAATAACTTATCTTTCCAATCCATCAATTCTTTCATTCCTTTATTTATACTGTTGAAATGAACTTGTTACTACCAGTTCAGCCCTCTTTCTAATTGGGTTTCCTGAAGGCATGTAAAATAATCTAGTGATTAGCAATGAACTTCTCTAAAAGAGCATTCGATATACAGAAGGAAAAGTTTGCTCTGTCATGTTTTCTCCTATTCCGGAGTTCCACCTTGAGGTGTATCACGGTATAGCGATTAGAAAAATGAATCTTTCAAAAGCGAATTTCGGTTTGTAAACGTTCTTCGTTCTTGGGTCTTTCTTAAAATACATTTAACGCTATAGCAACGAAAAGCTAAACCTTTTAAAAAGTTTCGATATAGTCAGACATTTTAAGTCTCAACTAATACGTCTTTCAGGCCTTAATGTTTTTTATGCAGATGCCATATTTGCTGGATTACGAGCGGAGTTAAAGATGAACCCATTCATACTTGTTTTATCTGTAGTGAATCTATACTCATTTCTCGTTAAGTATAGGTGTACTAAATTCGTACTTGCAGTGTATCTGTACTCAATTCATACTTTCCCTACGTGTAATGGCTGTGACATTTCATACTTATTTCCTGTGTATGAGCTGTGCTCAATTCATTCTTGTCTCAACATGTAATAGCTGTGTCATTTGGTAGGAACTGTAATCAATTCATAGTTTCATCAATGTGGTAACTGTCCTCATATCATACTTGTTATAAGCTTGGTAAGTGCACTGAGCTTTGTTGATTTAGACAGTATTTAGACTACATGTCAACTCATCTGAGTAGTCTATACTGTTCATCATCCTATCGATTGCAATCACACGTTATAGCACCTAGTTTGCTTGTTTCGGATATTCGCGTAAAACTGCAGAAAAACTACTTCGCTGTCCGTACTTTTGTACTTGTAGACTAAAGGGAAAGCAGCTAGTCAACAGCACTCACGGCAAACTATTTGGTTACTCTAATCGAATAGTGAAATTTGACCATCACTCTTATAATGCAATCACAGTACGAAACTCGATTTTACAGTAACGAGACGCGAACCATGAATTTTTAGGCCGATACGTTAACCATTTGGTCACGCGACGACAGAAGTGTATTAGTTATCACAACAGTTATTTTGACGCCTGAAAAAAGTTGAAGGTTGAGCAAGAGCGAAAACAGTTGAGTTTACGTTAAGTCGATTCGCTGTTTACATCTTCTGATTGAAACTGTAATACTTAATGATCTTGGAGCTATTATGAGTCTACTGTGTAATCTGTATCATTTATGTAAAAATATATTAAATAAGGTTGGATAGGTTTTTTTTTTAAAGTGTGCAAATGCAAATTCGTCTAGAGCTATGAAAAATAAAACGTTTTAAGATGGTGTAAAATAATATAATGACTATATAGCTATTGGTGTGATTATGCAATTGAAATGGAACTTTATTTCCGGCATGCACACAGTCAGCTGTTATTTATTAAAAGTAGTGGTTATATGTCTGACATTATCTCTCTTAGCTTAAATGTCAAGGGTTTATAGATTGCCGCACCAATATATACTGTTTCTAAAACCTGAAATTGCTGTAATAGTCTTAAAACGAAAAAAACAAGTTAAAAAAGGTAAAACTGTCGAATTAGAAAAAGAGTACAATTTATTTTTAATTGCCTATTTCATAAGTGATATAGCAATCGTTTCAGAGCATAAATCTTTACAAATTACATCGTTTTCGATTTGACACTTAGTAAAGAAGAATTTTAAAATATTTGTATAAATATACCGTGTAATCTTGTGGGATTTACTTTTCGTCATGTCTTAACGATTCTTTCAAGAAATTATAGTCTCCATTATTATTCACTATGTTGTGAAGATTGCTGTGGAGCCCGTTTTTATAATACAGAATGAAAGTGCTGACAGCATTAATTATTTATATTTTCCACATTAACTGCATCTTATACGGCTGTAGGCTAAACAGCCTACATTAATTGTTTATATTTTCGTCATGGACGGCATCTTTTACGGCTATAAGCTAAACAGCCAACATTAATTATTTATATTTTCCACATTAACGGCATCTTATACAGCTGTAGGCTAAACAGCCTACATTAATTGTTTATATTTTCGTCATGGACGGCATCTTATACGGCTATAAGCTAAACAGCCAACATTAATCATTTATATTTTCCACATGAACGACATCTTATACGGCTATAAGCTAAACAGCCAACATTAATTATTTATATTTTCCACATGAACGACATCTTATACGGCTATAAGCTAAACAGCCAACATTAATTATTTATATTTTCCACATGAACGACATCTTATACGGCTAAAAGCTAAACAGCCAACATTAATTATTTATATTTTCCACATCTTATACGGCTAAAAGCTAAACAGCCAACATTAATTATTTATAGTTTCGACGGCCAGATCTATAACGTTCAAGCGTAGTCATCTCTAATTTTTAAAATGATGACCAGAGGAAGGACAATCAGTGAGTAGCACCCACCACCCACCGAGTAGTGAGATTGCCTGTCACAGTTCTAATGGTTCCACTGTTGCAAATGCGGAACTTGTTTAGAATGACTAGAACCTTGGACTTTCCGTTACCTTTCACCATTATTTGTTGAAATGACCTTGACCAATCTTAGGGCTTCGACCTTCGCAGTTTGATATGCATTTGTGAAAAATTGAAAATAGGGTAGATTTATTGTAAATTGATCACACATTTTAGATTGGATACAATCTCAGGCGCATCATATGCATAAACTATTTACTTTGATATTTGTTAGAAACTACGAATTTAAAGGAAAGTCTATTTGTACCTCTCCTTTGAATTTTGCATTGGAGTTTTCTAAGTTGACGGCACCTTAAGTACACGTGAGCTAAATGGTGAGCCAGGTGAGAGATCCACAGAGCTATTGCCCGGAGGTAAGGCTACTGTAAGGGCTTTGTCAGGCTTTTTGAGCCGAATAATGGGATTGACTATTATTTTTATAATGTGTCCACAACTGTGTCTCAAACCTTAGACCCTTTGATCTGCAACTCGACACGTTAGGCCATGCATGTACTATCTTTATTGAACACACTTATATATATTACATGCCCTGCTCATTGCTCATCTTTAGTTTCTGCATTATTTCTAATGTAGGTTCAGTTCATTTTCAAACGAAGTAAATACCACAGCTATGTTCAATACCATTAACATCGATCACACATTATAGTACATTTTAAGACAATTTTAAACATAAGATATGAACATTTGAATATCTTGTTTCGTCTAACTTAACTTATTGCATAATACCTTAGCGATTTCCAGCAGTACATTCTAATGCTGTTTCCGGACTCTTATTCCTCAATCATATTTTATATGGAACAAAAATTATTGCGATATTAAAGTTGCATTAAATAAATGTACCTAAAGTACGTCAAAAATTGGACTTAAATTTGAATGTAATAAAGGCGTAAGATCCCGCAACAAATATTCCAAACAAACTTTGCAGCAATATGCTTACATCATTGAATTAATCATGTATAGAAGGGCTATGGGATTTAAAAAACTCCTTTCTTTCCAAAACATCCACTGAGAACATGATACTTTAATCATCACATCTGTTTATTAACTTCATAGAACTTGTCAAAAGTGATAAGTTGATGTTTGTTATTTAGTTTTAAAACTTCTATAAATTACTAATAGCCTTGAAATTGAAAATGTTGATCCAAAAAATAGTGTATAAACGATATCCCTCAATTGTGATCAATATGCTCGGAGTAACTGTTTAACCTTCCATTATTTTCACAATAAGGTATGTCTGTTATATTTCGGGTAATATTGAACCGATACAATTTCAAACAAATTGAAACAGTCTTGAATAGATAAGATATTTGTTCTTTAAATAACCTTTACATCTTTTTTTTTATTAAATATTAGTAATGAATTTAAATTCTTATTATCATGAACTCAAAGATTATAGTTAATTGCATCATATAGACCCGAAACATAATAGGAGAGTTGACAAGAATGTATTAGAAATTAGGTAAGAAACGTGTTAGCATGTGTGTGAGGCTCGAGGACAGACGTAAAAATTGATATACCTTTTATCATGTACATTGCCCGGCATGGCTAGGTGGTTAGGGCGCTCGACTCGCAATCTGCAGATATCCCTCGTGTAGCTTTTCGCGAAATTCATAACAAACCAATCATGTACATTATTTTGTATTTGCAAGTATTTCGTTTCGTTGCTCAAAGACGTCTGTGTTATTATGCCAGATTACCTTTTCTGATTGCGTTTCTGAGTTGTGCATATTTTGATACGTGCAATACACTTATACCTCCTTAACAAAGTATTGACTTTCAAGGAAGGAAATTTCCAACTAGGAACACAAAAATCGTAGGTGTCAGCTTCGGACTTCTCGAATATACTGCTTCCTGTACGACACGACTTATTGTATTATTGATTTTAGTAATAAAATAATTGCGTAGGCGAGGAAATAACAAAATGCAAAGTAGTGGTGAAAAACTCGCCAAATTGAAATAATTTTACTAAGAAAACAACAACTTCGGGCAACAGCTCTTCATTAGGTTACCAGTGGCAATAAAACTGGTAACCTGATGAAAGGGTGTTGTCCGAAGGGCAACAGCTCTTCATTAGGTTACCAGTGGCAATAAAACTAGTAACCTGATGAAAGGCTGTTGTCCGAAACGTTATTTTCGTGTTTTTCACACTACTTTATATTCTATTGTACTTATTATATTATTGGTCATATATATATAGGTAAAATTACAGCTGTAACCACTTTACAAATATTTTTCTCTAGGTAGTATTTTTATTTAAATTTTACTTTATAGTTGAAGTTTTACAAATGTATAAGCGATAGAATATTACGAACATTACAATAATTTACAGACTTATAAATGTAAGAATAGTTTGGCTTACAGGAAGTTCTCAGTTTCACTAATATGCATCTCGCAATGTATGAAGTAAAATGGCAAAAGAAGGGGAATTAATTGCTTACAAATGTAAAGGATTTTATGTTAAAAGACTATTTTAACCATTGTTGCCTCAAAATAATTTATTTATATGTTATAATTAATGAGTTTTTATATAGTCAGCTTGTACAAAAGTCGTTATTATAGTCCCTTCCCTATTAATAGCGATTTGCTTATTTTTTATCAGTGGCTAAGAGCTGATGCTATTATTCATTAGTGATATAGAACTAAACGTTTCAGAAAGACAGTTTATTTAGAATATCATCCATATTAGGTTAAGAAAAATGGGAAATGTTCTATATGTAACTTCGAGTTTTGTTAAGTTTGAACACTTTTTCATAGTGTATTGAGAGTGGTACGACTAATAGTTTATAAATGTGTTTCACTTTGAAAATACTTATATATATATATAATTACGTTTTTGGCCAAGAGGAATATTTAGAAAATGAAACACAGTACCAGGACTATAAAACTGATCTTAAAGACTCAGAGAAAGACGATATTTACGTGTAAGGGAACTCCATTTAATGCGTGCTTCCTTTCTTTGTGAGTTATATAAACAGGATAAAGGAAGTTAAAGGAACTGAGGAACAAAGCAATGTGCTAGCTATCTTTTGCGAAGGTACACAATATTTAGTAATACTAATTCTATAAAGTAGCGTGACTTAGTGGTTAGCGGGCACGATCTTTGAGTCAGCAGGTTCGTGGTTGGCGTCTCGCCGACAAAAAAAAAAAAGAAAAAATACAGATTGCTCTCCGCACTTTAGGGCCTTGGGTGTGATATGTGATTGACTGTTGAATCCTACTATTTGATCAGGAAAGAACAGCTCAAAATTAATGTGGCTATACGTAATTACTATGTGTAGCTATGCTCGAAAATTCGGAAAACAAAACAAAAACAACCGAAATGCTCTTTCTTTTAGCGCCCTGTCCACCGTGAGAAATCGATCCCTGGATTTGTCCGTAATAATAATAAAAAAATTACCACTGATCCAACGGGGGGACGGCAGATAATTTAATTAACCTTGAACGAATATCGAAGACAGAAATTTGCTGCAGAATTATAAGTATTAGTGTATAAAATGTAACTTGATGTTCTCCGTGAGTGTTTTGGAAAATGAAATTGTTAGTTTGCACGTCCAGTGTTGTAATTTAATTCACTGCGCAGAAGTTTAAAAGATCAGGAACACTTTTTTTACTTTTGATTCATTCTATTAAACAACAGTCTTAAACATATTACTTTATATGGATATATATACATATATATATATATATGTATATATATTGAGAAACCTGTACAACATTTGAGGAAAGTTTGGTTGAGTGGAGTTATATAAAATAAAAATTGATTTGACTGGTATTTTTTTTTTCTCAACAACCACGCCATCATTTTGGCAAGTGTACAGGAAATCACGTTATTAAGTAAACATATGTTTGGGATGAAAGCAGGACACAAATATATGTTTGTTTCCTTTCAAGTGCTTAAATAAACTCTCTCAGCATACGTGCAAGGCCATGCGTAATCAGGCCTTTTGCGCATGCTCAGAAGACTTGCTGCCCATGGAGACATCCGGTTGTATTCACTGCTGTGAAACATATGTTAAAACAATGAAACGGTTTATATAAATACTACATTTCATGCTGCAAATGCGTGATTTCTGTTCTAAACAAAACTTGCCGTCGTCACATTACGAAGAATACAAGAATTTGCTTTCATATAACCCTAGGTTTATTTGGTGTACTTATACAGTAGTAAACACGGTTGGTAACGAACAAAAACAATGACCAATCCATGGGCAACTCATTTCAAGTACAGTCATAAAAAATGTTCAAGGTTAGAAAACCAAATCTAAGGGGCCCCAGCTTACCGCAGGTTTCCTATACAGAGTACTTTCAAGGTTATAGGTACACAAAAACTATTTACTAAACAAGCTTTTCCTGCCCAGTAAACCGTGCCCGCGGGAACATGAATAGCAGTTCTAAAATGAACTTAAAAACTGCCTTACTGTGTCTGTGAAACGTCGAACCCTGAGTAACACATCCTTGGGTTTGATAAGTGTGTGTGACATACAGAGTAAATCTAAGAGATTTAAAGAAAATTCCAGTCTGTCAGTAAGCCTGTGAATTGTTAATGTCACGTCTGAAAGGGCAACTATTTGGAGCCTGGAGAGGAAGCCCAGAAATAGATTTATTTATCAAGCATGTGTGCCAAATGTGTAAACAAACGAGTTTTTTGTTTGTATTAAAATGATTTTACTAAGACTACATCGTATCCAAACTAGACCTTTCAAAATTCTTATTCAAACTTATAAAGAGATGGTTAATTCGTTAATATCTGAATCCTCCTTGTTCTTTCCAAACAGCTCTAATATAGTAATGAAGTTTTTTCATTGTGTTGTACAGAAGAAACAGCGTTTGGTCAGACGTTTTTATCGACAAGAAGCGGAAGTTTTTTTCCGATTTTATGATCACGTAGGTTTTATTATCAATTCAACTGTCATGTTTCTTCAAATATCTGATCTTTTTATTCCCTCGTTTCTCTCTCCAGCCCGCCACTAATAACACAAAATGGCGTTACAAGTGCGAAATTATGTACACGCATAGATACACTGTAACTGAGCTAGAATTTAACGTGGCTTTAATACGCTTAAAAATATAAATTTAAAATATTTATTCAAACATCTAACGATCATTTATATTTTTCCTAATTCTAGTCACATCTCTCCATTACTGACACAGTTCGTGTATGTCTGCATGCACGAGATTGCGTGCACGAGGTGTTTTCAAGATTTCATGTATACTCTACCTCAGTCGTCTTTAACACGTTGTTGGGTGATATTTCATCATCAAGTTGTTTGTATATTTTTAAAGGCAGTAATGAAAAAGTTCTTGATAGATTTCCACAGAATATTCTTATATATTATCACAGTTTTCCTTGTCTGTAAAACGCATATACGTGTGTGCATAAAAAGTTAATGAATTTGACAGTTTTAATATTGAAGTTGGATCATTTTTGGATCTGAACAGCGGTTATTTTCACATTTGTTATCAGCTAATGGTTTATCACATATTATGGACTTTTTCACTAAAAGAAGAATTAGAACAAAAAGGATGAAAAAATTGATTTCCTGAATTACTAGAGAACTTACTGCTAAATCAGTGAGAAACATAAGCTAATACCAAGAGTTTTTAACAGTTATCAGTGTGCATTGTTAACCATGTCATTGCTCAAAATTATTTTAAAGTAAATTTCCAAAATTTTTCAATTCACTTTATTCTTTCATAAAACTATTTACCATTTCATAAAAAATGTCAACTTTCATCCACTTTCTTTAATAGTTTTAAAAATGTATGAGAGGGCGGCCTATTTCTCTCTCAAATTATATATATATATGTACAGAGTACGCAAAAGTCGTAACGTGGTTATAACGTCTATTTGACTTTTAGTTTCTGTATGAATAGTAGATCACAGCTTCCCATGAGTATGATGTTCAGTAACATCTGTTTGTCTTTACTGGATACATAAAAGGCTAAAATCACCACGTGATTATGACGTTCAGTAATACCTGTTTGACTTTACTCTATACATCGTAGGCTAAAACCACCACGTGATTATGACTTTGCTGTATACATACTAGGTTACAATCACCACATGAAACGGACGTTCAGTAATATCTGTTTAACTTTACTGTATATATATATCTAGTAGGCTACATCTATTACGTGAGTATGACGTTCTGTAATATCTGTTTAACTCTACTGTATATATCTAGTAGGCTACAGCTACTACGTGAGTATGACGTTCAGTAACATCTGTTTGACTTCTAACTGCTGTACACAAAGTAGGATGTAACCCTTACGTATGTGCGGCGTCAGTGTAACCTTTCTCTAATTACGTATAAAGCTGACTGTTTTTCCATGTAGATGTGGGGTCTGTTATCCTGTGTGTTGGATTTCATGAGTATAATATGATTTTATGTAACAGGCTATAACATCCACGTGAGAATAACCTTTTACTGTAACTTTGTTTTGATACACTAATGAAAATATACCAGCTTATCATTAGCGATGGTTGCCATGAGAGATGAGTTCGGTGTGGTCTTTTTTGAAATTATAATTACAGCAGAAGGTGATAGTTGCCAGTCCAGTGTAATATGTTTTTTTTACTCTTTTCAGTATACTTAACAAGTTATGTCTAGCAGTAATGTCTCTTTGATTGTATGCGTGCAGCATATATATAGCTAGAGCTGTGACGTGATTGGAACGTTTAATATCCTTTGTTTCAAAAAACCATGGCTGTAATAAAATGTTAAGTATTCCTAATCAATATTTGAATTATTCTATTCAGCTAGAGATAGAAGTATGACTGTCTGTACATTTTACTTTTCAATCACAGAGACCTTCAATTTACCCATTATGATAGTGGGACGACCATCTTTTCTATTTAACATCCTTATTATTGTATGTATCACAGATATTTGCTTCCACGTGAGTATGATGTTCGGTTTGTTTGACACCTTTACTGAATTGAGTTAAAACATAAAAGTTCACTGGTAAGCCTCCTTACCACCCCAGCCTGGCATGGCCAGGTGGATAAGGCGCTCAACTCACAATCTGAGGGTCGCGGGTTCGAATCCGCATACCACCAAACATGCTCGCCCTTTCAGCCGTGGGGGCGTTATAATGTGACGGTCAATCCCACTGTTCGTTGGTAAAAGAGTAGCCCAAGAGTTGGCGGTGGGTGGTGATGACTAGCTGCCTTCCCTCTAGTCTTACACTGCTAAATTAGGGACGGCTAGCACAGATAGCCCTCGTGTAGCTTTGCGCGAAATTCCAAAACAAAACAAACCTTACCACCCTTAATGGACGTCGGTACGGTCAAATTCCACTATTCCAAAAGAGTAATCCACGAGTTGGCTAATAGGTGGTATTTACTAATAGCCTTTCTAACTTCAAAATTATGGATGGCTAATACAGATAGCCCTCGAGTAGATTTACGCGAAATTCAACTAACAAACACTATTCAGTACTATTTGTTTGACGCTTAATACGTTGTGCATCAAACTGTATCTAAAACGTAAGTACGGTGCTAAGTGATGTTTTGTTTAACTTATCTATTCCATAGTCATCAAACTATAATTATTTCTAAATATGGTGTTCACCGCTGTTTTGTGTGATGTTCTATTTACATTGTATAACAAGATATAACTGTCATTAATTACGGTGTTCACTGCTGTTTTGTTTGATGTCTTTATTCCATTATGTAACAAAAATTAACTGTGACTAAGTATATTATTCATTTCTATTTTGTTTGATTTCTTTTTCCATTGCGCAACAAACTACAACTTTGACTAAATACGGTGTTCTGTGCTGTTTTGTTTTTACTTTATTCCATAGTCCACTTTAGTTTTGTTTCGCTTTCTCATTCCATAGTATAACGAACTATAATTGACTAAATACGGTAATATGTACTGTTTTCTATGATTTCCTTAATATATTGTATAAAATGTGACTTAAGTACGATGTTCAATTCTGTTTAGTTTGATTTCATTATTCCGTTGTGTAACAAACTATAACACTGACTGAACACGGCGTTCAGCTCTGTTTTATTTATTTATTTTTTATTCCAGAGTGAAAGAAACTATAACTGTGATTAAGTACGGTCTTCATGCTATGTTGTTTAATTTCCTCATTGTATAGCACAACAAACTATAGCAATGACTAAATATGGTATTTAGTGCTGTTTTATTTAGTTTGCATAATACATTATATTAGGTCGTCAAGATGAAAAAACCAAAACAACTTATATATCAAAACAAAACATTTATTAAATGAAAAAGTCTCCATTCTTATCGATGATGATTTTCCATCTTACAATCAGGTTGTCAATGCCCTGATTAAAGAAATCACTTGGTTTTGAAGCAAGAAACATGTCGATATCTTCTTTAACACCTTCCATAAGTGCATACGTTTTCCCATTAAGATGATGTTTCAGAGGACAAAAAAGATGATAATCTGATGGTGCCATATCTGGAGAATATGATGGGTGGGGGAGAACTTCCCAACCCAACTCCATAATCTTGTGTTGCGTCAAACGTGCCACGTGTGGACGTGCATTGTTGTGGAGAAGAACACCTTTCCGATTGACGAGTGAAGAGCTTTTCTGATGAAGGGCTTGATTTAAACGTTCCAGTTGATGACTGTAGATCTTTGCATTGACAGTTCGTTATGGATTGAGGAGTTCGAAATGAATTACTCCTTTGATATCCTATCAAATGCAAAGCATCACTTTCTGTGGATGGAGTTCAGGTTTTGGGATCGGAAGCGGTTTTTGTCTAGGACTGGGCCATTGTTTTTGGCATTTAATATTCGCATAAAGAATCCACTTTTTATCACCTGTGACAATTCTGTCTAAAAATGGTTCACACTTATTACGTGCCAGATGAGACGAAGCAACGTTCACACGTTGGAAACGATGATCATTGGATAGTTCGTGAGGCACCCAAACACCTTCTTTATGGA
>NW_013666401.1:29478-41719 GCF_000517525.1 Limulus polyphemus
TTCCATCGCAGTTTTTAAGGCTAAAGTCACCTGAACCAAATTTCCTGAACCATCGTTGACACCTACGAACGTTCAAAACATTTCCATAATCTTCTTTGATATTTTTTGTGGCTACAGAGGCGTTGTTTCCCTTCTTGTATTCAAACAGCATTACATGACGAATGTGTGTCTCGACGTGTGCCATCACTATAAGGAATTAGACTATACTAAACTTTACACATTATATAGGCTACACTAGCGTGATGTTTAGGCGGTTTGTTTAACTTATTATACGTGATGTAAGTTTTTGGGGGTGGTTAATGAAAGTATTCCAAAACACGACATTGATTTTTGACAACGTAATATAACAAACCATAGCAATGACTAAATACGATATTCAGTGATGTTTTTTATTTCCGTATTACACTATGCAACAAACTATAATTGTGACTAAATACGGTGTTGATTGGCGATTTGTCTGATTTCCTGTTTCATTATATGCCAAACTATAACTCTAATCGATTTGTTCAGTTCTGTTTTAATTGATTTTCTTACTACATAGTATAACAACGTATAACAACGACTAAGTACATTGTTCATTCATGTTTTGGTTGATTTCATTATTACATCGTATAACAAACTATAATTTTATTAGAAGTTCCAGCTTTTACGATAAGGAAGAGTATTTTTAAAACAGGTATGACGTTTCGATCACTGATGATGTAAGAAGTTTATAACAGTTATATACGGTGTTCAGTTCTGTTTTTTATTTCATTGTGTAACTATAACTATGAACAACTACGGTGCGCAGTACTTATATTATATTATAATCTCTCGTGTGACTGAGTGGTAAGTCTGAGGGTCTATGATGCTAAAAATTTGGTTTCTATACTCGCGGTAGGCAGAGCCCATTTTATAGCTTTGTCATTAGGAGAGGAAATCCACTGTATACTTTAAATAAAAGTAAATCAAGAGATACAGCTTCTTCAGTGGATTATTTTATGTTTGAATATTATTACAACGTTTCGACCACTGCTGTGGTCATCATCAGGAAAACTCGTCTTGTTTGGTAAGGAATTAAAATTACCATTACTCGAGGCGAAATTTCCCAAATGTAATACATATATCTTTCTTTTTTGTTGGCGCTCATTCGCCCTGTGGTACAGCTGTGTATTTTAGAGCTAGAGAACTGGGTTCCAGTATGTTCGATATCACAAAATATTCCCTACACTTTAAACTTTGGGTGCGTTATAAGAGTGACAGTCAATCCATTGGTATGGATGGTGGGTGATAGGGAGTTACTTATTGGATGTCTTCCCTTAGGTCAGTAGTTCAAAATGAAGAATAGCGACAGATAGCCGTACTATCTTTGTCATAAATACAAATTCCTTTTTTTGTGCAATCTGATTTAAAAAAGCATGTTATTCTTTGTCTTTAAGATTTTACCTGATATCTTCAGTGAGTCATAAGACTTGTTTAGACTCGGGTGATAAGCAAGGATTATAGAATGTGAAACGATGGCTCCATGAAATTGGCTTTTCATTCATAAAGATAGTTTGAGAAAAGTGGATAGTGTGTAGTGATAAAGACAGACTGAGAAACTTGGGCAATGTGTTGTGTATTTTCAAGTCTTAGGGAGCAGAATGAAAAAGACATCTCCTTAAAATGAACTTTCCAGCTTAGAAAGCAGGCTGAGAAAAGAAGTGTTCTTGAAGTGGACTTTCCAGTCGTATAAAACACACTACGAACGAACGTTCTGTAAAGTTGACGTTTCGATTAAAGAGAGAAGGCTAAGGAATTTGGGCACCCTAAAATGAACTTTCTGTTCATATAGGATAAACTGAGAAACGAAGCTTCGTGAGCTGAGTCCAATGTCATGCATAACCAGAAATCCACTCTAGAGTGTATCAGTATTATATTCCTAGATGAATTCGTACAAGACACAATTTTTTACTGATTCTTGAACAGAAACAACAAGGCAGCATGAGACAAATCAAATTTTATATGAAAATGGTAAGCACGAGCTTATTTTTGATGACTACTCCAAAAACGTTGTTAATGGTGATGGCATGTTATTGCCTCACCACTGTACATTTATCTTCTCTATGGAATTTATTCGTGAGTTTGTTTCTTGACCTATCTTCTGGAATCTAAGTGTACTAACTTATGCATACTACACATTACGTCTCAAACATTTGTTAAGTTTGAGTTTGTTTGTTTTTTCGTGTACTATTTATGGTAAGTCATTTTTAGGTACAATCTTGTAACGATTTCATATTCAGCTACCTAAGAGTGTACAAGCATATATCTTAGACATTTATTTTATATTATTCTGAACATTTAATCAACTTTCACAGGATAAGCTTAATTGACTTTAATTAGTAGTCGTAGTAATGCTTGACAGTTGTTTAGGTTGATACATGTATCAGGTGCATCTGACCACTGTATCAGTGTTAGTCGTCAATCTTATTGTTGAACATCATGCAGGCAGTGTTGAGTTTAGGGTTAAAACGATAGCGTGATGTAACTAACACCGTATAAGTCTACCCGTGGCGTTTGAAGTATATATATATTTTTTTTCGAGTTGTTAAGGCGTAGTACATGGTGCTTTGTTTACTCCAAGTTTGGGCAACTTGTAATGTTTCATCTGGCAACCCGTTTATGGTTTGACTGCGATGCACCATACAAAATGTAATCCACTTGCAAGAAGGGAGATACGCTAGAAAATAGAAGTCGAACTCAATGAACACGTATTGTTCATGATTACGAAATTTCAATAAGTATACATTGAAAGGCTTGAGTTAAAAAATAAAAATATCATTGAGTTTCATGGCTTCTCAGGAAGGAGGTGCTGAGAGCTTGCACCTTGATGCTAAATATAACAAGTTGTTGAGTCAAACATACGGAGTAGACTGTTTGTTCTGATGAAATAGGTTCCTTACGTCAATAAGTATATAGAAACTTGGCACGGTTTGAAACGTTTGATTCCCGTTAAATCATTTATAGTCTCATTTTAAATTGTGAAAAAAATTCTTTGATTTTAGGAACAGAGCCGAACTAGTTTTTGATATTTTTTATCAATTACATAATTGTCTATGAGATACTTTATATTATGTACAATACTTGCTTGTGCTTGTTAAATTAATATAATCTTAACAATAAATTTAAAAAGAAACAACCTAAATTGACACCCAAATTAAAATAAAAGCTTTCATTATAATATTTTTAAATATGTTTGGCCTAATTGACATAGACAAAGTAAAGAACATCTCGCCTACACAAGGTCTATTAATGGTTATACTGCACGAGTGGTTGTTTTTCTTCTGTAGAAACATCAACATTATTCCCTTAAGATTTTAGAGCGCCTGTTTCCAATTTTCCCCACCTACAGTTATACTTTCGTCTTTAGTTAGAAAATATATAACCAGTTGTGTTGTTATTTGATTTGATAATGAATGACGTGGCCTTTGACCTCCATCGCCAAATTGAAGAAATACACTTGTAATAAATTGGAAAAGCCGTGAAGAGAGAAATAACTAATATTTCGATTATGATAATTTGAACTCTTAAAAGGTGCCTCACCAGCACTACTTACAGGGTTAACATTATTTCAGTTGGTAAAACACATGCTTATATTACGAGCTGTACGGTGTTCGAATTCTACATGGTGGAGATGAAAAAATTGTATTATCGCACGGTCGCCAAATCTGCTTTGGTTTTTAGCGTAAAGTAACGGTGACTTAAAAGTGCAGATTAAGGTAAGTCCATCCAGACGTTCAGTGTCAACTTTCGATCAAAGCAAACTACCTGCATAGATCAAACTAAAAATCGACTCATTAATGAGTAGAGATAATTAAATATACTGTTCTTATGTTCTAACGTACAGAGATTAGAATGTATTTTTACAATTCTAGGTTACTATTTCACAAGTTTTATTTCAACTTAATTCAGTATAGAAAACCAACTCTCAGAAATCTGTCAAAAATGATTTAAAACTTGATTTATTTTAACAACGGGTAAAAATTGGTAATAAACATGACACGGGCTTATTATTTTAAAATAATCAGTAGGTATTCAGCATTTAACTTACAGTTTCGTAGCTAACACGTCAATATAGCAATCGGAAAGCGTCGTAAAGTGCAATTTTTGCCTGACGACTTGGCGAATATTAAAAGGTTTTCTTGCAAGATCATTAATAAAAGTAGTGTAGTGGTATGAGCAAACTGTGATGAGGAACATTTTATATTGTTACGTCTCTGATCGTTAATTAATTTTCCGTAAAAATTCTTTCCGAAGAAACTTTAGCGACACAAGTCATTTCTTAAGTAATACTGGTTTATTCTTTCTGAATACAACTTTGCAATACACTTAATTTCCACAGTCGCACTATAACAAACGCTATAATTCACAACGAGCGTCTCACGTGCTCGACTCAACTGTCAATTACACATTATATTACCCTTGATGCCGTCACTTCTTGACGGCTTATATATACAAGACTACCGCATAGCTAGTAGCCTCTCGAGACTTCAAGAACCTTCAAGAATATGACGTGTTACTAGAGTCACGTGACCCCCGCTGTCGTAACAATATGAATACATTCTATAAATTATGATAGCTAAAAAACTTAGTTAAATGTTAATTTTTTGTGCGCTCAGATATTAGAAGCATATATTAAGAACTTCAACTACAACTATATATTGACATAATCGCTTGGTCCTCTTGCAAAATAAAGTAAAAGAAACAAAAAAAACACAACGTGGATTTAAATCTCTTCTCATTATAAGTGATAACATTCATACTATAATGTATCCTTATGAGAATGTGTACGTTTTTACTATATATATATTGTCTTTCTGGTTACAACTACAAACATTGTTCTTTGGATGGTACGAACTGATCCAGAAAATTTTCCGTTCAATTCAAAAACTATATTAAGGAAATAAGTTACATTTTTTTCCGGGTGATTATTTTTCATGATCATCGCCAAGTGCATTTCAATGCCCCTTTTACAATTAACTGGCAAAAGTACCCGCGTCTCGTGCTTCACGAGGATGTCGGAACGGCGTGTGTGTACGTCATTTCCCACGGAGGTCTACTGATATATGGGCGATCAGCAAAAGCACCCTTTAGTTTGGCATCAGCTTTATATAACAAAGTTAAACATGGCTGCTAACCTCAATCCGCTTCATCCGATTGCTGCTTGCCCATTTAAATTGGATCAACCAATTCCTCACAACAGTTTGTGATATCAGACAGACATACAGCTACTTCTGTTTTATACATATACCAAAAAAGGTGGGAACACATCTAATGTCATAAAAAGGAAATATACAAAAGAGCGGAAAAGGGAGATTGTGGTTGAACGACGTTTGAAATGGTATGTGCATGTTAACTGAAGAAAGAATTGTCGTAGAAATATGTAATTACTCCTTACAAGTATAAAAGTAGGAGGCAAGCCTCCAATTCGTGCCGTTTGACCTTTTGCCAATTGAACTAGTTGAATAACGTTTTCGCAATAAATATGGTCATTAGATCACATTTAAAGGACAGTCTAATATGGAAATCAATTGGAAGATTCGAAGCATGCATAAGAGTTGTGTCATGGCTTGGAGTGTCACAGCGTGGCCAATCGGATATGGAGACGGTTTCTATACACGGAAACTGCTACTGCGAAAAATATGACAGTGACCTAGAACCGCTACATATACCTATTAGCCATAAGAGATAGGAGGGCAATAGCTACTTCGAGACAGGATCTTGTTCTATTCTCGAAGACCTATAGTTTGTGTTCCATTAAACCACTATAATCGTGAAGGTAGGAGAAGCTGGTGTCAGAAATACCTTAGTTGGACAATGACCGATAAACCAAGGTTCAGTTCGGAGAGTGATTCCGGCATGTTTTGGTTTTACAAAACACGTAATGAACGTTTTATTTTGTTTTTTATTGCTGCATTCTGGAAAGGAGGTGGTGGAATATTAGTCTGGACTGACATATCCATCAGTGTTCGCACAAATATATGTCTTGCAGAATTGCTACATGAGCTATAGAGACGAAATCCTTAAATATTGTATGGTGCACACCCATATGATGTTGCTTTTGGCGATTCCTTTATCCTAATTGCCAATAATGCCAGACTATCATAGTGTCAGGAATCTGGACAAATACCTTCAGTCCAATGGAATCGAAAGTTAGAATGATCAGTGTTTTCTTCAGCTCTTAATTCGATCGAATACGTTTTAGATGTCCCTGGGAGACGTGTAGGAGAATAAAATCGCCCACCTTTATATCCCAGCTGGTAGTAGTTCTGCGTGAAGAATGATTTTCATTCCACAACACTTATCCAACTGCCATATTGAGGGCATGGATCATTATTATATAGCATGCTTAGCAACTTGGAGTGGACACATTCCCTATTAGTGGCAGTTTTCCATGTTGCTATATTACCACGAATCATCCTAAACACTTTTATTCTCATTCCGGTTTTCCAGCTTATGGCTCTGCTTCAAGATTTTGTGCGTATTTATTGTTCATAGTTCTTAATACATCTAAATGACGTCTTCGTTTGTAATACACCCAGATTCTTACAATTATGGTGTTCCTAGACTTTCTTTGATTTGGTTTTATGTAGATTTCTTTAAAAAGTACTGGACAGATCAGCCAGCGTTGGCTGGTGACTAACAAAAAGCGGTTCATGTAAGGCTTTGGTCACAGTTCAAGGTATCAAGTTTTTTCACTAATTTTAATTTTGTTTTGACTGACTTATAGTTAGTTAGGATTTCGCTTTTATATCATGGTTATACCACAGAGGTGTGACTCCACTATAAAAATGCTACGCGATGTTACACAGATTTATATATTTTCAAGTGATGGCTTGGTTGAGAGGTCATCAAGATTTACCTATGCTACAGCTGTTCATCAGAAAAAGTAAAAGGCTAAGTTTATATTGTTGCAAGATAATTTTCAAGATTCTAAACTCAGAAGTAGAGGAGAAAGAGAATATTAAGAACACAGGCATCGGTTTGTTTGTTTGTTTTTGAATTTCGCGCAATGCTACACGAGGGCTATCTGCACTAGCCGTGTAAGACTAGAGGGAAGGCAGCTAGTCATCATCACCCACCGCCAACTCTTGGGCTACTCTTTTACCAACGAATAGTGGGATTGACCTTCACATTATAACGCCCCCACGGCTGAAAGGGCGAGCATGTTTGGTGTGAGAGGGATTCGAACCCGCGACCCTCAGATTGCGAGTCGAGTGCCTTAACCACCTGGCCATGCCGGGCCCTCAGGCAGGGGTAGTCAAGCAGGTTTTACAAAATATAAATAGGTATTTAAAAAATAGATGAAGGTTTTGAATATAAAAACAAGAGCCATCTAACAGAATTTGAAGTGATTGATATGAATAAAATGACGCATTATAAATGTAATATTGCGATGACTTTGAAACTTACACGAAATTTGTATCTTTAGATTTAAAAATATATATATATTGAAAGATGAGTCAAACTTCTTAGAAAAATTGACTTATTTACTAGCAAAAAAAAGAGGAAAGGAAGCGATTGTGTATTCAAAAAGTGTTAAAGAAATTTCGTTTTAGAAATTGTGCGATTGTAAGTTTACCAAAGTGGTGTTTGATTATAATCAAGGAACCTTCGTTATTGAAGTCCAGAGAAAGTTCTAAATTTATCTAGAAAATGTTCTTAATATTAGCAATAAAAATCGAGAATTATATTAATATTAGTGAATGGTTTGTTTTTGAATTTCGCGCAAAGCTACACGAGGGCTATCTGCGCTAGGCATCCATAATTTAGCAGTGTAAGACTAGAGGGAAGACAGCTAGTCATCACACCCACCGCCAACTCTTTTACCAACGAATAGTGGGATTGACCGTCACATTATAACGCCCCCACGGCTGAAAGAGCGAGCATGGTTAGGGCACTCGACTTGCAACTTGCGGGTTCGAATCCCCGTCCCACCAAACATGCTCGCCCTTTAAGCCATTAGGGACGTATAAAGTGACAGTCAATCCCACTATTCGTTGGTAAAAGAGTAGCCCAAGAGTTGGCGGTGGGTGGTGATGACTAGCTGCCTTCCCTCTAGTCTTACACTGCTAAATTAGGGACGGCTAGCGCAGTGTAGCTTTATGCGAAATTCAAAACAAACAAACATTTTGGTTCTTTGTATTGCATAAAAGCAAAACGAAGATATTTAGTCAGACAAGAAAACTTGTTGCATTCCAGATGCAGCATAGGTTTGGATCACGGCTGTTTAATAATATTTAGTTCATCAAGTGTTAGGCAGACAAATGGACCTACGTATATCACGGGGTTTTCCAAGTGCATCATTTGCCAACTGCTTAACAGCGTAGATATTTACTTGGAAAACTTATTAAAATATGGTAATACCCAGAGCTTTTTTTTTATCAGTAAATATGTTTTCTCCAGTTTCCCGAAACTATAAAATATTTCATTTTAATAATTTAATTAACAGATCTTAAGTTTTTTGTTGTTCATTAAATGTTCATAATAATTTGATTGCGTTAAATTTGGATTTTTTTGTTCAACACCTATAAAAAAACTTCCTATACTCGGCTTTTATTTTTTCATAATCTTTATCAGATTATATCTTAACGATCATTTGAACTATATCTAACTTAGTATACTTAATTACGTGCTGAAATGAGCATTAAGTATATAATTTTATTTTTATAAAGAATCGCGTGAGAGCATGTTCAAATATACTTATTTCAAAGATCAAAACGAACGGTTTCTGTAGACGCAAAAAAACAAACAACACCAAAAAAAACACACACACACACACAAAATGACCTTTGTATCATAGCTTTTTCTTTAACGGATTGAGTAACAAATTCCTGTTTTAATCTTTGGTCACTAATTAGTAATTGTTTACAAGCTTCACTTTAACTCGTAGGAGTTGGTCTTAGGAAATGACAATCAGTTTATTGGTAGATTTCAATTAGCTGTTGAGAAGGGATTCGGATATTCTTTCAACGCGACAGCATCATCCAGGTCTGTAATTCGCTAAGCAACGGGTGTGGCATGACTCAATGTAGCATTTCCTTGTTAACAGTAACAAGGTTGCGATGATGTAATTAGATTGTGGCGGAGGGATGTAGCGAGGGTGGGGCTTGTGATGTGTTAGGTCAGGGTCATGGATGTCACGTGCAACCCATGAGGATCTTGTCAGTTGGGAGTGAAATATTAAAGGTTATGTTTACCATGTGGAAAGATGAGGCAAGTAAAAAAAATAAAGAGAAATAATAAAAAGATAAAGATCTCATGCTGAAGTGCCCTTTCAAAGTTGAAAAAACTTGACTTAAACGTTACCGACAGAACTATTAGCTTCTGGTACCAGAGGAAATAAAAACCTTACTGCCTGTTACTCAGTAATATTCTTCACATTTTTGTAAATGCTCCTTTTATCGACCTACGGAAATTTGGAACATTTTTGTGTGAAATTTCTTTTTCTGAATTAAATTTTCTTTAATGTGCTAAAGGTTAAAATGGTTTAAAACCTTTTAATGAAGTGGTTTAAATGACTGCTCAAAATCAGCCTCGTTTTAAAATGTTAACCAGCTCAACACGGATATCTCTCTATACCTTGGGACCAACATCGTTTAGTTTTACACATCTCTTTCTTTGGAATAGAATGTGTATATACTTTATTATTTATTATCCTCTCTCCCATACCTTATAGTATGTAATAACTAGCGTCAGGCTCACCGGGTATACTTGAAAACTTGTTTTCCTCAGTTTATCATTTCAATAGTTGATATTTAAAAAAAAAAAAGAGACACGTTTTTATTAGGTACAATCTTGTCACGTGGAAAAGAGAAGTAGAACGGACGAAAAATAAATACATATTGGTGTTGTTTATCAAGGAAAACGCACCTTCGAAAAACAACACTTTCTCCGAAGGTAAAGAGACTGGTAAGTTGAGGTGGTTAAAGACTTGTGTTATGTGTTACTAATAAATGTTTCGTGTTACTGCGCTGGTGCATAATGATCCAGTTGTGTCTCTCTCTCTTTCTAGTCATGAATTTCCAACTTTAGTTTGTTAGTTGCTGTTAATATAAACACTAAAGTAAAGATGAAGCAAACTATTCGTCTTGAACTTTGAGTAGAAGCGTATAACGTCATAGAATGATGTTATCGCATTTGATCTACGTTGTATTTATGTAAGTTGATACATGTATTAAATAGAATCCACATTTTTGCATATGTAGATTTGTAATTTTTGATGACATACCCATAAAGTTTCGTCTCAGTACTACTCAGCACAGTAGTACAGTACGATTAATTTATTCAATAAAAGTTCCCCTACCATAGTTTCAGCCCCTCAGATCACCTAGATTTTTCAACTAAACGCAAGATAATGGTACAGTCCAAACTTGCTGTGGAAGCAGTCAATATGCACCCACCCATCTGACCATTGTTTGAGCGTGAGAGTTTTCATCAGTATACTTGGCTGAGCAAATAAAGCCATCTGCAGAGTCGTCACATGTAACTGACGTACCAGTTGGCGTTTCATTCCCCTCAGTTTCCACTGTATAAAATAAAGGGGATTCTAAATGCTAGTTATATATATGAGTAATAATTTTAACGTGTTTTCATTTTATTCCTTTCCTCTACTGCCCTCTGTCGAAGTTGTTTTAAATTACCCTCTCACGTCTGCACTGAATTTCTATTGTATTTTTTAAGCAATTCAGAATAAAACTTAAAAACTCTAAAGTTACTTTTACGTTTCTTGTTGATACTTTTAAGGTATGAGAATCGTGTATGAAATATCCTGGAGCAGTAATTTATATTGTTCGTCAATTATTATAACACGATCTTTGAAAATACGCGTGGTTAGTGCTGGAGTGGTTTATTTACGAACTTCATCTTCCTAACAACGTTTTTCGTGGGATATGGAGAAATCAACGAACATATGAATAATTTATAACCACAAGCGATGCCAAAAGTGTTCCTGAAATGAAAAAAATAAAATAAAAATTAATTATGGATTTATCGATAATGGTTACAACTAACATATTTGAGATAGGTTGAGATTAAGTATTAAGATTAGTCAGCAGAGCTGAAATAGAAAAAAAAGATTATAATATAGTAATAATGTAAACAAATATACAGGAAATAAAACTGATAATGAGTACATTATATTGTATTAATTCGTTAATTGTGTTTATATTTTTGCTCTTAATGCTGCTTTCGCTTTTAACATGGACGATTATACTTAACATTATCAGCAATGATTAATAAACCAGGAAATTAAGTCTGCACAAAAACAACAAAGAGCAGTTAATTATAATATGGTATTATTTTTGTTTATTATGGACAAGATTATTATCACATAAATTAAAATATTCAGTTTTTCCCGAAAAGTTCGCGCATAGTTATAATGCAGACGCCCTTTTCATGACACTGAAACACACACTAAAAACAAACTTGAAAATAAAAAAATTATATAACCGCAAAGCATGGCTTATTTTCGTTAAATGTGAACGTTGATGCAAGAATAGAGAGGGGGGTCACTTAACTAAATAAAAAGCAATTTTAAATATATATGATAATGTGAGTGCATGCAGAATCACTGAATTTTATTTAAACATAAATAATTAACTCCTAAACAATCCACAGACAACATCCTAGAATAGAAGTAAGAAGCTATTCCTACACTCTTATTCTAAACAATAAATATGCTTCATGCAAGAACGTTTCCATGTGCAACTCTTACCTGCTCCCTACACTCGCTCCAAAAAATCTGATAACTGTTGTATAAGAAAGGAATTAGAGGAAGGGTTATAAAATTGTATGTTTCATCCACGTTGTAGATAAATATTCACTCGGCTCTTGTAACTATAAGAAAACGTGTTCTTTTATTGACTCACATGAAAACTGTTGAATTTGTTAGATATCGTATTGAAAACTATAAAATTAAGTACCAAATCTCTTCGATTTATATTTATAAACGTGATTAAATTTCATTGGAGCCATGTGCATAATTGATGATCGATAATAAGCTCTTTCTTAAGTCGATCTGTAATGTTTTAGATCGAGGCTGGTCCAACTGGCAGTCCGCGAGACAATTGCCAACAACCAGGTAAAAATTTAAAATGAATAGATAAAAAACGAAGCTAAAGAAAGAGCTTATTTTGTGCTTTTGAGGCTTAGTTGCTTGATGTCTGTTACCTATTGCTGTGTTACTCTGTTGTTTTATACCAATAAGCTTGAAAAATCCATG
>NW_013666401.1:42194-50650 GCF_000517525.1 Limulus polyphemus
TTTTTTTTTTTTTTTTTTTTTGCTGTCGGTTTCTAGTGTCCGGCCCCTGAGGCCGACCTGAAAATATAATATGACCCGCCCTAAGCATAATTGGACAACTCTGTTTTAGATTAAAGTGGACTTATAAGTTGTTACTCAGGAACTAACCCTGAATTTAGAATTTAACAACTTAAACATCATTCATTTGAAAACCTGCTGCCAGCTTTGTGCCCCTAAATGATCAGGAATAAAAAAAAACTTATCTTTTTCAACCTTCAAAACGCACTTAACGAATAACTTTGCTGAAAGATTGGCAATAAGAAATGAGTATTTTCAACCTTTCCAATTATTTTTTCTTTCAACGAAATTCGTCAAGAGCTTAGAAATTATCATGGTCTATCATCATATAAAGAAGAGTGTTTTATTTCACAAGCTTCTAAAATGTTATTTAGCACACACAATGAGATACAATTCTTTATATATATTCTCAATAAAGCCAACAGTTACCTAGTAAGTCCAATAACAACAAAACATGTGTTATCATAATAATCAGGCAAACTGCAATCGCTGAAAATCAAAGTTGACAGGCCAGAAAGAAAGTTGTGAAATATGTGTGTTTTTAAATCGATGCTTGTAAAGTAGTCATCAAGCACTAAATAATAAAATATTCCATTTATAGATCTGATGAATTTTGTTGTTTGTCATAGTTTCTTATCTTTCTTTTGGTTTTAACGCACACTTTCAATTTCAAATGTTTAGAAGACACTTTCATCTAACTTCTTTACATGTGATAACTTCCCGAGTGATAACAATATATGCTATTTGTTTCATTTTAATAATATTCTCAGTATCTTGTTGTGTTGAGCTAAACATTTTATTTTTTACTTAAACAACCATGATCTTATAACTTAACTTTAAGTAATTTCTATATTGTAAATACGAACCCCCGTTTCTTAAAACTACATTTTTAGTAACACCTTATGAAACAGTCATCGAGCTGGTTAGCATTGTGAAGAACACGTCTTACAAGCTTCTTTTACTGTTAGGCTCGAATGTAGCCTAGTGGATAGCGTATCGGACTGGAGGAACCGAGGGTTTATGGTTCGACAACTGTGGGTGTGTTATGATTCGTGATCGTCAATGCCACTGTCCGTTTATTAAAGAGTAGCTGCTTTAGGCATCAGGCATTTCTGACTGGTTGTCTTCTTTCCGATCTACAGTTCAAAGTTTTATGCCATGTAAAGTTAGATTTATTTATTGACTAAATATTTAGTTCTTGTTTTTTTTTTGTCATCTCGCCTGAATACTGTGACGTCTTTATGCTCCTGTGAACTAAAACTTTGGGTTTGTATATTTTCATCTTTTATTGGTCAATATGATCAACTTTTCTTAACATAACAAGGCTGCATATAGAATCAGCTGTCATTGTAAACTTATGAGCTTCAACAACTTTTTTAACGTATCATTAGAACACGGACCAACACACTCATAAAAACTTTGAAGGTATATAATATACGCCTCACTGATCGTTTGAAGTGATTAGTGTAGGATGCATGTCAAATGCTGCAGTATTTGAAATTACATCATAAAAATGTCATAAAGTAAAACGCTTTTACCCAAAAGTCCCCTTGAGGATTTCGAAATAGATATCGCAGACTCCAGAAGTATTCTGTAGATAAAATATTTCTTAAGCTATACAGCTGTTTAGAGGTCGTTTAAATTAATAAGACAGCACTACCTAGCCTGCATGCTAGAGAGACTGGATTGGACAGTAGCAAGTTTGAAAAGTAGAGTAATTCAAGGTTTTTCTTCACGTGAATTTTTACAAGAAGACAAGGAAAGACATTACCATTAATCAGAATAATTGACACGAAAGTTTGTCTTGAATTCTTGTAAATATATTCGGACTTATTTTGGTATTATATTTTAGTAAAAGCAACAAAGTGATACTGCTTCTTCTAGGCAATGCAAAGTATTACATTAATGTAAGTAATTTCCAAAGAAGTAAAGATGAGAAAAAAACACGTGATTAGAACCAACCCAGTCTTGGTTATTTTGTAGCAAATACCTTTAAAAGAAACAATATCGGTTAGTGTTACGGCATCAATATTCCATGGAAGTATACTTGTATCTTGCTGAAAAATGTGGCTATAAAGTAATCAAGAAATTGCAACAGACGTTTCAATTTCTGTTAGTTTTGTAATAAACGGAATGTGTTTTCTTAATATGTTCAAAAGCTAATCATTAAGTTGTATCTATTTATATATCGGTTAAGTATCTATACACCAATGTAATCTATTTGATTTGGGACTAACCTGAACCTAGATATTTCTAAAGTACCATGCATACATCCTCTGATGCTGTGCAAGAAAATTGTTTTACTTCTTTGAATGTTTATCTGTCTGTTTACGAAACTGAGTGATTCGTGTACAGAGATCTAATTTATATAGCGCCTTTCTAATGAACCGTTGGTTTGTTTGTTTTGAATTTCGCGCAAAGCTACACGAGGGCTATCTGCGCTAGCCGTCCCTAATTTAGCAGTGAAAGACTAGAGGGAATGCAGCTAGTCATCACCACCCACCGCCAACTCTTGGGCTACTCTTTAACCAGTGAATAGTGGGATTGATCGTCACACTATCACGCCCCCACGGCTGAAAGGGCGAGCATGTTTGGTGGAGAACCGTTGGATTGTACTTAGTGTTTCACAGGAGAAAGTTTACTCACAGTTGTACTTTGTATAAGAATGTTTACTTAAAATAACGTTTCTTATTATAAAAAATACTTTTAATAGTATTTCGTATAAAAAGTGTCATTATAATACTGATTTGGATTGGAATGTCTACATGGGATAGTATTTCTAAGAGAATGATTACTTGTAGTACTTCTTGTTATAATGATTACTACTTCTAATACTGCTTCTTATTATAATGCTTACTTATAATACTGCTTCTTATTATAATGATTACTTATAATACTGCTTCTTATTATAATGATTGCTTCTAATACTGATTCTTATTATAATGATTACTTATAATACTGCTTCTTATTATAATGATTACTTCTAATATTGCATCGTTTTATAATAATTACATGTAATTCTGCTTCTTATTATAGTAATTACTTGTAATACTGCTTATTACTAGAATGATTACTTTATAATACTGCTTGTTATTAGAATGATTACTTGTAAGGTGTCGAATTATGGCATAAACAAGTAACTTGTTTTTTCCTCCTTGCTGTTATTTAGTAACATACTTTTCTTGTATAGTTCTGTTTTTTTTTCAGTATACTTGAATAGTTATGAGACATTTAGAAATAAAAATAAAATATTCTGAACAGATTGCTTTTGATTACAAAGAAGGAACACTAAACGTTTTCAAAGGCTAACGATAAGTGTAGTTACTTTGGCATGGTGAATACTTGTGCCTAAGTTTACAGTTGCATGCTTCTTATGGTGAGAAGATTATTTATATGTTAAAAACATCATACATTTAAATAACAAATAACTCATAAAATGGCTTTTAGATACCGTGATATTTGTATAATGCCTTTGCCTTGGTGACTATGTAAAATGTTATGGAAATTGTAAGGGTTCACTTCATTATTAATGTAGTGGTTTGTCAGAGAAGACATACAGACGTATTTCTAATGCCAAAAATTGTCATACTGCTGTTACCACTGTGTAGGTATCAGTAAACGTTTGTTTGTTTTGAATTTCGCGCAAAGTTACACGAGGGCTATCGCGCTAGCCGTCCCTAATTTAGCAGTGAAAGACTAGAGGGAATAAAGCTAGTCATCACCACCCACCGCCAACTATTGGGCTACTCTTTAACCAGTGAATAGTGGGATTGATCGTTACACTATCACGCCCCCACGGCTGAAAGGGCGAGCATGATTGGTGCGATGGGGTTTGAACCAGCGACCCTCAGATTGAGAGTCAAGCGCTGTAACCACCTGGCCATAACAGGTCATACCAGTAAATGATCGGGAAATTCGGATTTATTTAACGACGGAAAATATACTTTGAAGCTAGCAACAACGGAAATCTAGTAAATGAAAATGTGACTGAAACAAGGATTTCTTTAAAATACACTGATATTGGAAGTCAAAAGAACATTCTAAATACTTAGCTAGATCTGGACAAGACTGAACATGATTTACAGAACCAATGGTAGTTACTATAACCCAAAATATAAAAAAATTAAACGTGTTAGATGAAATAAAAATGGATAAAAATGAAATCAAAGATTACATGAACTTCTTGACAGCTAAGTATGACAAAGCAAACATGCAGAAGATATCAAAATATTGATAAAGGATGTGGAAAGTTTTAAGGCTAATAATACTTAAAATAGTGATTTAACTTCAAAATATTGATTCATGTTAATGATATGGAGCAGTATGAACAAAGAAGCACTTTAGAGATACACAAGATAATGAGGAACTGGAAGATGTTTTACACAGAGTGAGTGGCTCAAGAGTTTAATATACCAGATTATAAAAAAATATGAAATAATAATGACTCATAGAATACCTGTCCATAATAGTAAGAATATAGCAATTATAATAATTAAATTCAAAGGTGTTTTGGATAAGAAGAATAAGAAGAAAGTGGTTAAACAAAGTCAAATCAAACATAATATGGAAGAAGGAAGAGTCTGTATAAATGAAAATCTAGCAGTTGCTAATAAAGAACTGCTTTGGAAGGCAAGAACGTTACTAAAAGAAAAACAATATAAATTTGTTTGGACAAAAAATGTAATGTGTTTGTAAGGAAATCAGAAACTGATAATGTAGTAAAATTAAAATTGAATAGTAATTTCGAATATTTATAATTTAATTTGTTGTAAACTATGGGTGTTAATCTGAGAAATAGTGATATATAAATTGTGAAACAATATAAAGTATAAATGATGTTATATGCAAATTAGAACATACTGAAAGTGATATTTTGAATTTTTACATATTAATATTAATACTATTCACAATAAGTGGGACTATTTTTGTACAGTTGCTAGTGAAGTTTTGATATTGTTAGATATAATCACAGAGAAATTTCTAAAAGAACATGAAATCGAAAGTTATAATTTGTAAAGTTATGAAATGTTTATAAATGTAGGAATAATAAAGGAAGAGGAGGAATCTTAATTTTGCATAAAAAACATTTATCTATAGAATTAGTAAAATTAAGTTTGGAAGATGCAGAAATATTATAATTTACTGTTGAGGTAAATGATTATATAGTTTAATACTTCCAATTTACAGACATCCAAATTATAATTCTTAATTTCATATTATAAATTTGGTAAAATTTTTAAATGAATTAAACTCTGTAAGCATATAGTATATCTTGGTGATATAAATATTAATATTAAAGAAAAAATAAAGAAAACAGTAATCTGATCAATGACTATCAAAGCTTATTACATTTTAATGGATTTCACCAAAATATAAATGTTAACACAAGGTCAAAATGCAGAAGTAGAAACATGGTTAAATCATGTTTAGATCATGTGTGTACAAAATTTGCAGGTGTAAATATAAAAAGTTATGTAATCAAGGAAAAAATATCAGATCATAGGAGGATTTTGGTTAATTTAAAAGGCAGATGAAAGACAATAAAACAAACAATGAAAAAGAACATGAATTATGTTTTAGTGATTAATAAAATTAAAATAAATAGTGTTATAAATGATATATACAGTTATTATTGGGAAGAGTTCTTAAGCCTACACAATCCTGGGATAATGAATAAAATTGGTTTGTGTGTTACATGAAATTGAGGGGAAAATACATACAAGATTAAAATACAAAAGGCAATACACAACATAAACCTCGGATAGATTCTGATAATTTTGAGTTAATAAGAGAAAAAGATAAATTATTGCATAAGTTTAAACATCAGAAGAATGAAACAGTTTACAAAGCAAAGAAAATTTTATAACAAATTTTATAAGAAAGGCTAAAACGAATTACTATATGACAAAAAGTGTATTAATGAATTAGTAAATAGTCATGTTAGTGATGAATCACTTGATGAAAAATAAAGCAAAATTTTATCAGTGCAAATATAAGTACTACAAATTTAGCGAATAATTTTAATAGAGATTATTTATAAGTAAGATAAATACTCTAAAAGTAATCATAATAATGAAAACAATAATAGCAGTTTTACTAATAGAGAAAAATTATCTAGAGAGTGTAATCTCACAGACAATTTATTTACCTCTAATAACAGAAGAAGAAGTTATTGATATAATAAATTTAATGGATATTAATAAAGGATCAAGAACTGATGGTATGCAATTAAGGTACATAAAACCATATATTAATATATTAGCAAAGGTTATAATATGCCTATTAAATGTAATCTATGAAGGAGGGAGAATACCAGATGGATTTAAATATCAATGATAAAACCTATTTAGAAGTTAAGAAAAAAATATTTCAACAGTTATAGATCAATTTTCATGTTACCTGTAATTAAAAAACATGGTTGGGTATGTATAGAACTAAATGTTGGACTTTATTGAAAAAAATAATATTATAAACAAATTTTAATATGGATTTATTAAAAATAAAAGTACCACATTTACTGTTATAAGTCTTTTCAAATGATATAAATTTACAATTACATAAAAAAGGTACTTGTATTATTTTTTTATTTAAGTAGAGGTTTTGATACATTAAATCATAAAATACTGCTGGATATATTATACATGATAGGTATAAGGGGGAAGTTATGTAACTAGTTTGTGAATTATTTGAGGAACAGGGTTGCAACAACAAAAATTTAATAAATAATGAGTGGAGGTAAATAAATTGTATTAGTCTGCGAGATTACACTAAAAAATTGTTTTTCTATTCATAAAATAGTTATTATTATTATTTTCATTATTATGATTATCTTTTAGAATATTTATCTTATAAATCTCTATTAAAATTATTTGCTAAATTTGTAATACTTATATTTGTACTAATAAACTTTTGCTTTATTTTTTTATCAAGTGATTTATCACTAACATGAATGTCTACTGATTCATTAATGCATTTCCAAGTTTATTCCATTTTACCCGGAATGTCAGAAAATTTTGTCATATAGTAATTCTTTTTAGCCTTTCTCATAAAACATGTTTGAAAATTTCTCTTTGCTTTGTAAACTACTTCATTTGTTTCACTCTTCTTACGTTTGTAGTTATGCCATAATCTATCCTTTTCTCTTATTAACTCTAAAACATGAGGTTTATGTTGTGTATTCTTCTTTTTTATTTTAATCTCAAATGATTACTTGTAATGCTGCTTCTTACTAGACTGATTACTTGTAATACATCTTCTTACTAGACTGATTACTTGTAATACATCTTCTTACTAGACTGATTACTTGTAAAACATCTTCTTACTAGACTGATTACTTGTAAAACTTCTTCTTACTAGACTGATTACTTGTAATACTTCTTCTTACTAGACTGATTACTTGTAAAACTTCTTCTTACTAGACTGATTACTTGTAAAACTTCTTCTTACTAGACTGATTACTTGTAAAACTTCTTTTTATCATAAACATTACTTATAGTACTGTTTTTTTAGAATGATTACTTGTAATACTGTTTCTTATTATAATGGTTACTTGTAATACTGTTTTTATTAGAATGATTACTTGTAATACTGTTTCTTATTATAATGGTTACTTGTGATACTGTTTTTATTAGAATGATTACTTGTAATACTTCTTACTAGAATGATTATTTGTAACACTGCTTCTTATTATAATGGTTACTTGTAATACTGCATCTTATTATAATGATTACTTGTAATAATGCTTGTTATTAGACAGATTACATGTAATACTGTTTCTTATTATCATGATTACTTTAATTTTGTTTGTTATTTTTATAATAATACGTTTATTACAATTCCACTCAATATATATATAATACATAAATTTGAATGAATTTATACAGAATAAGTTTCCATGAAACTTATACAGCTTATTTGTGGAATAGTCAATCAAGAGTTGAAAATTCACCATTTGCAATTACATACAAATCAGTATGGGCATCAAGAGTTGCATTTTTTAGAAAGAAATAGAAAAAAATAAAAGTTCTGCCAACAGAATCTAAAAATTACACACAAAGTTATTAAGTGAATGAATAAAAATTACAATTACTTCAGAAGTTAACGGTTTTTTAATGTGTATTTAATTTTATCACGGACATTACATAAAAGTAACCACAATAATAAATTGCATAAGAAAAGGAATCGTCTGAAGTTCAACCTAGATACATAATATTATTAATTTATATATATTTATACTTTCTAGTTATAACTTATCTAAAAAAATACAATTATTAACTTTTGTAAATGGTTAGTGAATATTCATGATTTCAGTTTAATATATGTTTAGATAGATTCAATTATAATTGATTAAAACATTAGTTTATCAAAATCTATTTGTAAAATTTCGCTTGCTAAGTTTC
>NW_013666401.1:51621-52640 GCF_000517525.1 Limulus polyphemus
TGGGATGGGGATGCGAACCCGCGATCCGCAGATTGCGAGTCGACTAGAACACTAGAAAATAAATATTATGAAATTCCAAGTAACACAAAAAAGAATGTTAGATTAATTAATACACAATTAGCGAAGCTGTTATTAAACATCCAAATTACTGGAATATGCATGAGATATCTTTGCGCGTGACTTTCTACAATTTCGAACTTATCCTGAAAGTTAATTTCAATAATGTAAATCATATTTAAAATCTTTATATTATAGTATAACAGAAATTAAGACCTTATTGATCATAACACAATAGTATAATACCATATAATGTTATTACACTATTATCACTAGCAAACACATAAATGTAGAATAAAAAAGTTAAGTTAATGTCAATACCAATCGAAAATGAATAAGTTACCATTCATTGGATAGTACTGTACTCAGTTTGTGTATTAACACGAATTAATGACCAGTCTTTTAATTTGTTTAACTCCATAATTGTATTTATATTCCAGAAAACCCTGAGGAGTTGGTTCACTATATATGGTATTTTATACTCTTTTTTTTTTTACTCCTTTTCAATAGTTATTATTATGTTTTGGAATTTCATTGACGTATTCTCTCTCTCTTGTTTTGGGTGGTGTTGACTAGCTGCCTTTTCTCTAGTCTATTGTTTCAAAATTAGGGATATCTAGCGGAAATAGTCTTCGAGTAACTTTGCGTGAAATTCAAAACCAAAAAATAACATTTTTTCTTTCTGAAAATCATGCACCTAGCTTATTTAGAAAATTATTTTTTTTAATATTATTATTATTCTTCTATTTTAGAGTTGGTGCTTATTCTGATAGATAAACAGAAACTTTAGTGAATTATAATTGTCTGTCTACGAGGGTTGTGATGACGTTATGTTTTATATAGCTTTTTTACTGTATTAAAGCTCCTCTAAGAGGATTGACGCATGGAGAAAGTAATTGTTATCTAGGGAGAAGGCCTGGCATGGCCAGGTGGATAAGGCGCTCGACTCACAATCTGAGGGT
>NW_013666401.1:53525-72778 GCF_000517525.1 Limulus polyphemus
AGCGCAGATAGCCCTCGTGTAGCTTTGCGCGAAATTCCAAAACAAACAAACAAATCTAGGGAGAAATTGCTTGAAATGTGGTGGCAATTATAATCACATCTTGAAAAGTTTACTTCGATTAGATGGTTTGCCTTTTGAACAGTAACGTTAAAGAATTTGTTTTGCTCCTTATTTTGTGAACAAGTTTTGGAAAATATTATGAATAACTGTAGTTAGTGGATGTTGGTAGTTTTTCTTCTTATCGTGGATAGGTGTCACTACGGCATACAAAACCCCGTCGTTTAATATTTATTTGTTTTGTTTTCGAATATTCGCGCAAAGCTACTCAAGGGGTATCTGAGCTAGCTGTACCTAATTTTGAACTGATATACTAGAGAGAGAGAAGGCATCTAGTCAACTCTTGGACTAATGTTGTCAGACCGATTAGTGGAACCTAACAGACACTTTTATAACACAGACAGCCTCAAAGTGCGGAACCTCGATTTCAAAATCCGGCACACTTGGTCTTAAAATTGTGTGTTAAACTGGTTCGTTTTTGTGGAGGGGAAGATTTGACCGTCACCGTTATAATACATCTACAACCCAAAGGTGTGTAGCACTGTTTAGTTGCAGTTATAAGGTGATGAGAACGTGGAATACGCAGATTCATAGTCATATACACTAACCACTCGGCAACTCTCTCGGCCCTTATTCATTGTCCATTTCTGTAAATATCTTTAACAATGCGATAAACGGCAATCTGAGCGATCTTACAATGTTTCAACGACAAATTTTCCTTGACTGGAACAATTTTTTAAATCGAGGATCTATAGATAGACAGTTAGATTTGCCTGTTTCAAATATTGTTTCATGTTTAAAGATAAAATAATAATAAACTAACATTGCTATCTTAAATATTTTAATGTATTTTGCATTAAATTCACGTGTATATGCAGAGCCCTTGCTTGTCTAAACATAATAATTTATATACATTTTTGGCGCCAAGTGTTTAGATGTCTCTTGGAAAATGCAGCAGTCAGTATACAAACCAAACTATTAGGTCAGCAGGCGAGGGTAAAAATTTTCACAACACATTCCTTTACAAGGAAATCAACCAAGTCTGATACTGAAATTATTGGTACAACATTAATATTATTTAAATTTCTCTGATTACACACACACAAAAAATGTTGAATTAATTAATACACAATCAGAGGAGCTGTTAATAAACATCCAAATTATTGAACTATGTATGAAACACCTTTGCGCGTGACTTTCTACAATTTCGAACTTATCCTGAAAGTTAATTTTAATAATGTGAATAGTATTGTGTAGCCTATCAGCAAGTAAAGATTAATATTCGGAAATGGTGCACATACTTATTCGTATTAAAAGTTGGCAACTATCTTACTCTTCACTTTGATGCGACGAATTAGGAACAGTAATTAGGAAAGATAATTCGTGCCAATTTCATTATTGCTTGTTCAACTCGACGTCATGGGCCTGGCGTATTCAAAAACTACTCTTCTTTTCAAAAGTTGAATTTTTGTTCAAGTAATTTATGTTGTTCCAGTGAGAGTTGGGGCCCAGGTCTGGAAAATAAGGTATTAGTATGCCTTCCCTTACGATTGGATACGTGAACGATTGGATACGATCAAGATGTCATTTACATAATAGAAATATTAATTTTCATTCGAGTCAGCATTAATATAATGCGATAATCCCACTGGTGCCATGTATAGCTTAATACGTGTTTAATTTAAATTTAAAATATACGCATGTTATTAGAAATTGTATTGATGAAAATTGGGCGAAAAGCTAAAAAGTATATTGTGGTGTGTAATAAGTGCTAGCGAAACTAGTCACGTTTAAATCTTTTTTTTACTACCTGGCAATTTAGGAACTTCATACCTTAAAATTATTAGGGCCATAAAGCTTAATTGTAAATCTTGGTGGACTAGTTAATCTATCGTAGGACTAACAATCTTGTTTAATTTTAAACCCTGTCGAATTACTAATTGTAGGGTTATTTCCAGAAACGGTTAAGACGAAAGTTTTTGACAATTACATTTATAAGCACGTATCTTATACAGACTCAACTGTGCAGTTATTGGATCTGTGGCGAAGGGTGTATAAATGGAATTGTACGTCTTCGACTTAATATTCGGAGAGGGTGCGTATACTTATTCGTAATAAAAGAGAAGCTTGGAACTATTGCACTCTTCGCTTTGCATGCGGCGAATTAGGTACAGTAATTAGGAAAGATTGCTGGTTTAACACGGCCCTGACTGGTTTCATAAAACGATTAAAACAAAAGACCTTCGCTGTGCTTGTGGCTTCCGTGAGTATTTCTTGATGGCGTGACAGCATTGTAGAATAAGTTGCCTTTTTGTACAAATCAATATTTATATCTGCAGTGCAAGCTTCGTCGGTCTAGTTTGGATAAAACTCTGTCATAAACATGCTTCTCTTTGTTTGGCCGCCTGCATTAAATTTTCATCAGGTTTTAATGCTGATTTATTCAGTGCAGAGTGTGCCAGGCTGAGGAGCCCTATATGGTAGGAAATATGTGCTTAGTGTGCTGGATTGGGCGAGATTGCAGTTTTATGTGTTTTATTAGTTTTGTGGTCGCACTAAACATCTCTGTGACTTATGGGGGAGGGGAAGCTTGTTGAAGGGGTGGGACCTTATTGCGTGTCTATGCTCTTGTGTGTGTTATAGCAGAATAAAGTTGAAAGCTATCTTTTTTTGGCAAAGTTTTTCCTTACTCAGCACCAAACTAGCTAGTAAACCACCTTGCAGTAAACAGCAGTCTAACGATCATTGATCTGACCTACGTGAGTACGTTTTACTATGTGTCCCCCACCACAACTGTAAAAAAAGAGGAAATATATGTATACATATATACATATCGTTAATCTTTTATAAATATATATATAATGCGCCTACAGAGGATATTTCCGAAGAGCAACTACAAGTATGATTTTTTTTTGGGGGGGGGATTAATAGAAAGAAAAGGGGGAAGTAAAAATGAAAATAGATTACATTTGGTTTCATTTTATTTCCGTTATTTGCATCTTAGCTATACAGGATGTAGTTGTTGGATAGTGGGTTCAATCCTTCTGTTTTTTGTAAAACGTTTAGTATAATGCTGGGATATTATGTGTTAATACAGGTATATTGGAACCTAAAAAATTAATTTTAATTTATAGTGTTCATAGTATTTAGATATGATCCGAATATTCTAAAAAATGTTGGTTAATTTGCTCATTACGAAATTTTAACGTCGATTTTTTAGGGGATTCCTCGTGGGCTCTATGGGAAATGAGCACACTGTATATATATATGTATATATATACACAAATAAAAAACATTCACAATGAGACTTCAAAAGCCAAAAAATTTTCATTACCAGTCCTTGTCATCATCATTAACTCATAACGGAAAATGTCTATGGTCATAGCTCCCAAACAATGTGTTGGAGATATCTATCAGATAAGATCCAAACGCAGGTGTCAAACTGGTCAGCAGGTATGGGAAAGGCAATTATACTTAATATCTATATATAAAATAACCTTAAAGTATAGATAAACTACCCAGGTTTCTACATTTATAAAACTCCCAACCTCCACTCTTTCTTTTTTATAGTTATTACAAAGTGATGTTAAATAGAACTATTAAGGTAACGTCACTCTGGCTACATACAGCGAAAGGCAATAGGAGTTGAGACGTTGTGTGTTCAAGTACTCAGCTCTTAACCCGTAACTGATTCTCCATAGCTGCTGACTAGTTTGACATCTGCGTTTGGAGCTTATCTGATATATAACTCCAACACATTGTTTGGGAGCTATGACCACAGACATTTTCCGTTATGAGTTAATGATGATAACAAGGACTGGTAATGGAATGTTTTATTTATTTTTTGGTTTTTGTAGTCTCATTTCAATGTTTCCGATTTGTATTAATTTCATTATTGTTATATAGTACTGATTTGATCGCCTATTTACAATTAATGTATCTTATAGTGTTAGAATTGATTTATTTATATGTGTATGTACATATAAAAGAAGAAATTGACAGAAACTAAACACGAAACGGCAGTTTCACAATTTAAATTGTTGATTACAAACATGTAAGATAGCTGTACTTTATCAGTTCTACAACTTTTGTGTCGCACATGTTCAGCGAAGTTCCAAAACACTCGACACAACCATGAGACAACAGCGATAACTAAGAGTGAAAATGTACTGGATGAGCTCGCGTCGATGACGTGCCTCAATTCTGATCGCATGCATAGTCGTTAATCTTTTGTTTAAACGATCGATAAGAAATTCTCTTGTGGGCTACACTGAACATCGGTAGACGAAGAAGTTTCCATGGCAATAATGCCTTGCATTTGAGGACGATTGGAGAAATGAAATAAGCATAAAAACAAACTAAATAAGTTCAAATAGCAACAATAATAAAATCTGAATTTGCGTTTCGTTTTTCAACCAATACCACAAAAAACAAAAACTGGTTGAAAAAATTGTATTTTTGCAACATACAAAACACACTTGTAATTAAAAGTTTGTTAAACAAATCTCAAAAGTCTTGAATGCACTTGTAGGATTAATAAATATATTATTCAGTGAATGAAGATTATAAACAATCGCAATACAACATTTAATTTTCCCACATTACTTGACATTTTATTACGTACTAACAAAGAGGACGAAGGAGAGTAGTTCCCAAACTTTTTTCACGACACCCTAACCCACTTACTTTGATTTGCGTGACACCTCTTCTCCCACATGCAGTATTTTTTGTATAGTTTTTTATATTATTAATTATTCTTCGTTTAGTTAAACTCTCGCGACACCTCTAACAACTTGCTGCGACACACAATTTGGAAATCATTGACTTAGGGTTAAGCTAAGAACGCTGAATCCGAATGCTACAGTTTTTACAAACAACGAAAAAGAAAAGAGTGAAAAGGTATGAAAAACAACCACGAAAGTTGAGAAGAAAAACTTTTGGAAAGGAAAGGAGAGCACAGGACAAGAAATGACATAAACCAACAGCTGGGATGGTATAGATTGAATTAATACGATTGAAATAGTAAGAACACTTAGAATTTAAAGTGAAGAGTTCTACTAGACGTAGGTTTCAAGCAGGTATAGAAAGTGCATAATCTGGTGGTTATGTAGGATGAGATTTAATGAAGAAGATTGGTTCTTTAATACGTTATTAACCTGTTTAATAAAATCATTGAGGGATGGGTTTAGTCTGGTTGTGGTGACGAATGAAGCCGCAAGGCAAGGATAGTATCATAGTGTGGTGATGTTGAAGAATGAAGCCGCAAGGCAAGGATAGTATTATAGTGTGGTGGTGTTGAAGAATGAAACTGCAAGGCAAGGATAGTATCATAGTGTGGTGGTGTTGAAGAATGAAGTTGCAAGGCAAGGATAGTATCATAGTGTGGTGGTGTTGAAGAATGAAGCCGCAAGGCAAGGATAGTATTATAGTGTGGTGGTGTTGAAGAATGAAGTTGCAAGGCAAGGATAGTATCATAGTGTGGTGGTGTTGAAGAATGAAGCGCAAGGCAAGGATAGTATCATAGTGTGGTGGTGTTGAAGAATGAAGCCGCAAGGCAAGGATAGTATTATAGTGTGGTGGTGTTGAAGAATGAAGTTGCAAGGATTTTGATAATTACAACATTTGCTTAAAAGTAAATAAACTTGCTTTCAAACTTAGGTTAACAAAAATATCTAGTAATAATTTGAACAACTTTAGATTTGGTTTGCGAAATACAGGTAAAGAACCTGAAGTAGACGTCATCGTTTTTATTTCTCAGTCTGAACCGTAAAGAAACCTTTGACCGAATTAACAACATTATAAGGAAAATTAACAATATTAATGATATTCCTTCAAAGCTTTTAAGTTTTGGTGATAAAATCAGTCTGATTTGTACATGAAACTTAGTGGTATTTAACTGTTATTGTTTGTAGAACAGATCTTTTGTGTGAGCTGTGTTCCAAGGGTTATATTTACGTGCGGACTGGCTAAAAGAATTAAGAGAGAAACCAAAAGCAGAGTGTTTGGTTCAGGTTATGTTCAGTTTGTTCAATAAAAGTAATATTAAGGTAGAGGTCATGAATATAATGTCAGAATATAAACGTACATGTCCCATAGAATCAGGTGTAAAATGTGGATGATAGTTTATGGGCAAAAAGTTGTTTTATTCATTATCTAATTTTAACCATTTATCGATTTTAATTGTGCTATTTAGAATGCCTCTTAACTCATTAACTGATGTTTTATAACTATGAATTCATAAATTGGATCATAAATAGATATGTAGATAAGTTTATTCGCTATTCTTTTTTTGGGGGGGGGGGAGGAATAACTTATATAACATCGGATTCATAAAATAGATTAGGTAACAGTTTATGACTTTATCTAACCCGCATTGTCTAATGATTAAACATGGGTAAGAAGATTAAATCTCGATTATGTAACCATTGTTAACTTTGGTTTCTAATCGACTTTCGTAGCTTAACCAATGAAAAATATGCATTCTGTTTCTTCTTCTATGGACCCAAATTCTGTACGCATTTCCCTAAACCTAATTATATTAAAACTCAGAGTTGCAATGACTTCTTTTAGCTCGTCTTTTTGAAGATATGTTCAAAACAATTATTTAAATCTTTGTTTATTTAATTAAAAATAGCGCAGTATAAATACCATTAAAACATCAGAAATGATCTAGCCCTATATTTTATCATTCATTATAAACATTAACATATTTGTAAAGAAATATGGACAAGAAATTAAGGACGGGTAATTGTACGAAGTACAGTGAAGTGCACTCGTTGTCAACAATGAACGTTAGTGTTGAAGAGACATTAATATATGCCCATTGACAGCACAGTAAGTTAGCGTTGATCGGATCGTGGTACACTGATGTGTACTCATTATCAACACAGAACGTTGGTAGTAGTAAACTGATGGATGCACATTGTCAACACAGAATTTTAACGTTGGTCGTTGTACAGTAATTTATAGACAAGGGATATTGGAGTACACTCATTGTCATTACAAAATAGTAATGCAATACAAAGTACATTGATGTATATTCATTACTGACATAGAACATCAGTGTAGAACAAAATACATTTGCGCATCTTTACTATCAACACAGGGAGTTGAATAAGCGCTGACGAGAGAAAACACTGACATCATACAATAGTCATCTAACACAGATAGGCAGACATTGGGACAGAACAAGTAAATAACCAATTTGCTGTATAGTTTCCTCTCGCAGTTGGACAGATAGACAAGAGAACAGTTATAACACATTTATGTTGTTTTGATATAGACAGACAAACGTACAAAAATGGTACATAATGAACCCGTAAAAAATATTTTATTAAACAAACGTAAAAGAATAATATAAAATGAGCCTGACAAATATATGATACAAATGTGCAATAATTATGCACATTGACCCTGCAGGAAATACTAGATTGCCCAGTTTTAAAATACACGAAGCTTGGATTGAAATATTAAATGTAACACAATATAGCTTCTTTGAATTTTGCACATCTCTATTCAGAAAGTAAAGGCGAAGGGAAAAGTCGCTAAGCGACTGAATTCAACTTCATCTAAATAGAATGATGATTTTCGAAAATACTGCCAGTAGCCAACTCCCACAACCCAGCTAGAACAATTTATGAGTACTAAATAACAAGCGATTAATTTTTTTTTCTAGTTGGAGTTAAAAACAGAAAATAAAATAAACAGCAAAAATTTATATGTGTAACTTAATTCTGTTACTTGTAAGTGTGAAAGTTACGTTAGAGGTACATTATCGTGTGTTGAAATTCATGCATTTTATGACATTTGTGAATAATTTTTGAACTATTTTGTCTGTTCAGTAGCTCCTTTTAACATTTCTAGTTTTATTCTACACTTTAGTTGTTTTAATTAGTATACTACGATTAATGATCATTTAATGATTAGGAAAATAAAAAATGATTTAGTGCAAGAGTGTAAAATACTTTTCGATTGTTTGGTATATCGATCGGCAATCCTGAAAAAGTATTTTAAAATCTAATTATAACATAAGTGGACGTTCATTATATCTGTATTGATGAAGAACTGAGCTGTATAACGGGAAAACAAATTACTTGCTAATATAGCGAAACTAATTATGTCCATCGTTCCAGTTAACTCATTATTTTCTCATTTTTTATTTGACAAATTGTCTTACATAGAAGACATTTTTTTTTATCGAATTCGTACAAAAAATGTAATTCCTTTACTTTGAAATACTTTGTTAACGGTGGAAGTTTTTATTATTATTATTTCAAATACAAATCAGATTTCGAATTGTTCAACTTTGTATTTTTCAAAATTTTATTTTTAACCCTTTATTACCTTAGAGGATGTGTGTAACTTCTTTAATGTCAACTTCATTCTGATTTTCAAACTTTTTCTTTCTTTCAGATTTGTCACGAATATACAAATTCTTCTTCCTGGTGTAATTTTTACGTCAGAGAAATGTTTATTTTCGAGTCAAACGATGGATATCTATAAGGGCCTGAAATGGCCCAATGTAAATTTGCACAGATATATCAATAGTTGTGATTGAGAGCTTATGATATGTTATATCTTTACCACGTTGTAATTCTTGAGATGGTTGATGCTAACACGTGCGGACCTATATGTTAATCAAAGTATATTCTCTATTTTAAATACTTCAGATGTAATGACAAAAAATAATATAATTATTTTACCAGTCTTATGGGGATAAATGTATGTCATCATATTTTATTATTGTAGCTCATATGTTATAATGGGCATGCAAAATATCAGCATGTGTTGCTTGTCCATTATGTTATATCTAACTGAAAGAACCCTTATCTTAAAGCAATCAACTCAGCCCTCGGACGAATCTTGTATTGCTATTTAGTCATCTGCATAATATGTATATCACTCTTGTCAACTGTTTCCGGTCGTCATCAATCTTGTTTACGTGAGTGTTGGAAAAGGTGGGGGTGTATCCTGGCATAAAGCTTATACATATCATAAAACACGAGCAAAATAAGAACAATAGTCAACTGTTTCCGGTCGTCATCAATCTTGTTTACGTGAGTGTTGGAAAAGGTGGGGGTGTATCCTGGCATAGCTTATACATATCATAAAACACGAGCAAAATAAGAACAATAGTCAACTGTTTCCAGTCGTCATCAATCTTGTTTACGTGAGTGTTGGAAAAGGTGGGGGTGTATCCTGGCATAGCTTTTTCATATCATAAAACACGAGCAAAATAAGAACAAAATTCCGCTTTGCTTGGCTCTGAGCGATACTGGCAACATCGACTACTTGCTAGTTGATCGGTTGATGCTGTGCCTTTGAAGATGCCACATGTCGTGATTGTGGTGACAAAACGGGCCGTGACTGCCAGTGGCTGAGAGGTGTACCTGAGTATATGACGTTGCCTGCTTGAGTTGATAAATATCAAAAGTTAAAACATGAAGGTAGTTTTCGGAAGATATAGGGAAGTTAGGCATTACAGCAGAAATCATATGTAAGTCATACAAGCGCTAACTTCTCTTGTTTAACTCTTTTTCCCTGTAGCTCAGCTGATTGTGATGAAAGTGACAGCATTTTCTGTATACTTCCGTCTTTTTTCCCTGTATCATAGTCAGTGTTGTCCGAAATGCAGTGCACAATGTGCAAACAATTATTACATTAAGATATTTTTAAGTAAACACTTTATCTAATGCTCTCTGTTCTCCCATTCACAGAGTTGATTAACCATCAGACTTTGATCATCTTTCTTAGGTGATTTGTTTCCTTTGTTGTATTCTTCTTTTACCATTTCTTACATATTCTGGTAGTCAAGAGTTCTGTGCCATCAAGGAAATCTTGATTAACAATAAGCAATCACTCTTTTTGTGTCTGTTTTTAAGCTGTTCTATATTTGAATATACACTGTGCATGTCATCAGCAAAGCATAGCCCAAGGCATTGAAAATGTATCTATTTGTGCCCATGACCATCATCAACTTCTACGTAGGAAACTTTAAATTGCTGTTCTTATCGATGTACATACAAAGAGAGCTATTTTCTGATCATTTTAAAAGTATTTGGGAAAGTGTCTTTCAACATTTGAAATGGAAGCCTCTCTCAACATGTGTTGGATCCAAGTATACTGCCCACCTTAATTGCTCATGCAGTTGAAATGGCATTACTGATGTACAACCTTCAGAGACATGCCTGTTCTCAGCTTTGATAACAGCAATCGAAGGCACGCTCGGGGCGCGCGATAGTAGGAAGTACGTATTCTTATGGCACCTGTTGGAAACGCTATTTGGTAATTACAGTGAGGTGGTTGTAGTTATAATTACCTATAGATGCAGGATTGTCAAAATCTGTTGCTTACAATCATTGTTGATATGACTCTCCTTCATTGTATTAACTGGAAATAGTCTCTTCCATTGAACTGCGTTGCGGTAGATGTTATGGTATCTTGTACAACTATTCTTGCTGTATGTAAGTGCATCTTACACTCTCTGCACCAGGTGCCATAAAGATGTCTAGACGTTGTGGGGATTCTTATACTCATTATCTACAGTTTGATGTTTTAAAGCTGAATGTGGGTGAACCAGATAACTGCAAATCTATTGATTCCTTACCTTCAAATGGCGTTATTCAATCCCCTATTTCCCACCGTGTTTGATGTCTCCTGTTGATATTTTCTCTCCACCTATTTTCCATAGGTGACACCATGTCTGAGTTATTGTATCTTACAAAAGTATGCAGTCTCACGTTGTACTAAAAATATTCGAACATTTGAGCTTGATAGTGTGAAATTTGGTTTCCATAACACATTTATTTGATATTTTCCGGTATTTTGATTTAGGTTACTTTCTTAACACAGCTAAGAACACTTAAGTCAGGAACATGATCATCTTGTTTTTCAGTGCTCCATAGACACCCCTTTACAATGTCAAATAGCTAATCAAAATAACTTCTGGTATTTCTGCGACAGTATAAAGAAGGCATTGCAACTCTCAGAGTTAATTATTCAGAAGACTTTTCCTGACATTATTCACGCTATTCTCAGTTTATCTGAAGTGTTTTGTTACCACGATGTTGACTTGAACAGTCTGTTTACTATCTTTGTGTCAATGGACAAGTGACAAACAACATCAGGTTCTTGTTTCAACCACATACACCTTGGAAGTTTCGGAAAATCATGTCATTTGTGGAATATGAAGTTGGATCTTGCCATAACTAACTTTAATATGCGCAATATTTCCGGCAAATAATCAGTTCTGTGCTTCACGAAGAACGATTCTAACTGAGATCATGACATTTTCCCTATTCTAACATGTTAAAGCATACTACCATAACGAATTAGGTACTACATGACCGTTTTAAGCCCTTAATGATATCCGTTTATTATTCAACGATAGTGTTAAGGATTTTGACCTCTCCTGGTGATCATCTTTTTTCTTATCTTCCATGTAGTTTATATTTGCGCATATTTCTCGTCAAATGAACTTAAAGTTTGATCAAGAAAGAGCTGTTAACATTAATTATTAAAACTTTATTAGATTTGTCATGTAAATCATCTCATTATACGTAATATGATAGTTTACCCCTCGAAACAATTAACAAGAAACGTTTCAAAGAGTTCTAGTTAATCAGATGATAGCAATCATAGTTCGAGTAAATGAAACTAAAATGTTTCTATCTATAATAAACAACAATTGATTACGAAACAATCAGTTTTCTTCTATACCTTTTGATGATCCAGGTACTTTTTCTTTAAAACATATTTAGAGTTTCGAAATACCTATTCATTTTTATTATAAGTAACAAATAGGGGTTAAATACATAATCATGCACCAACTTTGACTGTTATCGTTTTTCAGAAAATCACTTTTTACAGGCATTTTGTGTCTTTATATCTTTTGCCCTCTACAGACGATAAAACGACCAACTTTATTACAAGTAAAAAAACTTTTCACCTGTTACTATTATTATTCTTTTAGTGTATATACTAACGCTAAACTTGTGTCTATTCATGCAGCCATTGACGTAAGTCTTGAAGCATCTACATTGTACTTTAGAGCAGTTATATATGGTCCCAAACTGGATTTACAAATTATTCAGTTTACGTTTGAATTTGCCGTAAGGTGTCACTGAAAACATATGCTTGTGTCATTCATTATTAACATAAACGCACAAACTGTAAAATTTCGTTTGCTTGCCAAAATCCCATCAACACTTTTTTATCATTTCGCACAGGATGATAATTGTAAATGCTAATTGAAAAACTAATTTATACGTCAAAATATTTGTTATCAGATCTGTCTATTTGCCCGTCATTCTATAATTACAAAATCTAACAATATTTTTTTTTGCGTAAATCGTAAGTATTAAAATATTAAAAAATTATGACTTCGTCGTATTGACCATTTTCTTACATGATATAAGTAAAAACTTCATGTTTTAGATAACTAGATTCAGTTATTTTTATTTAAGCACTTTTTTTATGCTACTAACTAAAAAAATTAAATCAAACTTCTATTAGACTTTTTTTCTTTCTAGTGAAAGCTGATTACAATGGCCAACAACAAACCCGGTGATATTACTCAGTCATTTTCTTCCTGACTTCGATAGTTTTCCCCTTTGGCGGTGACACAGTGAAAACTATTTGTTTCCAGAAGTTGTTTATGGTAGGTATAACCATTTCATTGTTACTTTTTCATAGTTTTTCTTACCACCCAGTGATCATGTGTATTCACCAAATGCATATTTTAAAAACACTGCGTAAATTAATTTTTTTTCAGATAGAGTAAAATAAATGAACTTTTTTTTTGTGTACTGCTTAGAGAAAATGAAGCGTTCGGTATTTTACGGCGAATGTAGTAACTATTGTAAGAAATAATATTTGTTAATGAATCTATTTAGTTTACCACAGCTTTGATGTGTATAAGGAATGCAAGTTGTATTAAACTCAGGTCTTTTTTCTTATCCAGAATATTATTATTTGTAAGTCGGAAATAACTACTTCTTAGTAAAACGTCATGTTACAAGACTAGAATAATTTAAGAAATAGAGTACGATTACTGACTTTTCTAAGAGATTTTTAAATATTCGATATTTTAATAGTATTATTTATAATGTCACGTAAACTTCACTAAGGTTTTATAGTCACGAATAAAATGATACGAAAAAGCACAAAAAATTGTCTTTATAGAGATAATTTGTATAATTAAATATTGGATAACAAATTTGTATTTGGAATTTCGTATTCCAGTTTATATGAATTTGATTTCCGATTATTACTGACTGTTCATCTCTAAATACACGTGAACACAATAAGTCATTTTACCTTTCAAACTAAACCTGCGTCTAAGGTGTAGCCGTATACAGTGTTTCTTACGTCGATCACCAGTAATAGCGTGCCTGTATCATCATCATCGAACGAGTTTTAATTCTTTTTGTGCGTTTTAAATCCGTGGTATGCTGATGTATTACAAACATGCTTTTGTTTACCCTAACAACGAGTGGGCGGTGACCAGGGCTCGCTACCGGTTAAGCCAGTTGTTCTTGTGACTCTTTGAGGGTGGTATGCTTTTGTTCCATTGTTTAGACAAAGGTGTTGCCGTCCTGATCAACTTGAAGACAACATAGGTTTTCTTATCCTTGCTTGCCGGTTTATAAACCCGTTTAGAGATATAATTTAAAAATACATGAGTTATTGGTTGGGTTTACTGATTTTACTGCTGTATTTATACGTTTCCAGTTTGAATTACAGTGAACGTGACATTTATATTTACTTTATCTACGTGTCATAGAAATTGTCAATATTTTATAACGTAGTCATCCAGTTGACAGGAACTGATTATGTATAACACACGCTGTTCATTCCTAATACAAAACTAATCTACAAAGTAAGACAAAAAACCCTTTAACATTTACCATCAAATTAATTCATTGAAACGAACAAAGATATGTCACTGGATAAACTGACTCCAAGTTGAATAGTTTTATCCAACAGAATTTTAATAGAAAATCTATTGATACGTTTAATCCAGTCAGCCCTTTTCAAAGGTGGTCTATTTTCTTATAAACCTTTTCAAACGTGCACACACACACACACATATATATATATATCAATCAGGAACTCTTTGAGCTCCATATTTAATTTATTGAATCTTTTTTCGTTATATTATCTCTTTCTAAAGTTAGGTTCGATAAACTTTATCCGACGGTTTTTCTTATAATTATTATCTCCAGTTTTCATTCAGTAAATCTCAGCCGACAAAATAATAGTAAATAATCGTATTTCTACTGTCATTCAACAAATGCCATCCGAAATATTTTATCGGATATTCAAGGACTCCAACTTGACGAATTATTTTTTAGATAACCAGTATTCATGTTTCAATCAATCTCTCTTATCTAATGTGTTATTTTTTAAATAAATAATGTCAAACTTATCTGATAAATTGTTTTAAGACAATAAATATCAAAGTTTGAATCCAAAAATATTTTTCGACGTATTGCTTTTTGGTAACTTATGTTGAGCTATGAATTAATAAATCTTATCCAACAAAGTTTTAGGAAACTAGTGTCAAAGTTTAAATATTTAGCCTTATCCAGTATTGCTCCACGAGCCCCATGAGGTCTAGCTGCGCCACTGCATATCTGCCATATCAGTTTGTAAAATTAAAGGAGCGAGTATTACCAAACAGATGTTATTAAACAAGCAATCTCTAAGTTGGATTACATGAACCAAAGAAATTGCTTTTAATGTTATTTCTTGGTAATGAGGGAGGAGTTTATTAATTTTCTATTTTATTGATATCTTTCATACTTCTTGTACGCTTGTAAACAAGGCCATTAATGTTTGTTTCACATTCACACGATAATTTAAAAGCAAGTATATGAATTATCATAATACTTGACGATTGAAGTTTACATGCCATACTGTATACAATAGATGATTTAATTATAAACATGATCGAGGACTAGTAAGGGGAAAATTAGTGAACTACTTCACTGATAACAAATAGCTCAAAAAACGTTTTGGCGAAATTCTATCAAATGGTTGCATATAAGCCGTCAGGTGGTTTATAGTGTTTGAGCTTTAGCTTTTGAGGTACTTTATGACAAGTATCCATAAGATAATTATACCATCAAAATATGCGTTTTGAGAATTTATCAGTGATATAAGTTGTACATTGTTTGTCTAAAGGCACTCTAAATCTAGATGGTTGTCGAAAGATTAGTTGAGTAGGCACTAATCAGTCCACTACAATTTCTAAAACTACTGAGTGCTGTTTATTCCTTCAGTCCAATATAGTTGACTTAAGTGTAACTCGTATATGTCACAATCTAGAGTTACTAATGTTTTTTCACTATGACTGATGTTATTCGGAGAGTATTATGGGTTAATTTTAGTGTTTTAACTATTTTAATGGTAGGTAAGGTATGGTAAGCCAGTGTGGTTGAAAAAATATATATATATTTTTTTCAAGCTCTTCATTCAGCTAAGCAAATAAAACCAACTAGTTAAGCACGTGTATTAAAAACCAGTTGTTTCAAAAACGTGTACTGCGTCTGGGAGAAAAGTGGGCTTGTATGAAAGCACAAATCAAACATGCCGTGTGCCTCAGTATGGATTTTGTTATTGCTGACGTTTCAGTTTAGCAATTTGGTCAGAATGTTTAAACGTGTTATTTTTCCACTGTCTTTCATTTTGTAGGTTTTGCTAGAGCTAAGTGGCGACTGAGTTCAGCTAATAATATGTCAAAATACCTAAAAATATAAGCTTGTATTTCTTCTAAATATTCATAAAATTTCTTCTAAATATATATTGTGATTTGTGTCGACTAATTTGTATTTCTTAGTCTTACCAAAGTGTAATTAGAGGTATAAGCTTGATTCACGCTTTTTTATACGGCAAAGTTCAAATATTATATATTAGACGGAATGAGCTACGGACCAGCAAATTATTGGCATATATTTTGAAGTTGCTAAATTATATGACACAAACTATCATAGAAAAAGAAACTTATCGTCTTCTTAACCCTAGAATTACTGGAGTGGGAAGGTATATAGACCTAACAGTTTTTATGTGAATTTTTCTAAACTATTAATGCCCTAAACTGCTCGTGAGCTCGTAACTTCGTTAATTACATGGTCCTTAATAACACACGCGAATTTAACAAAAATACCTTGAATATTAAAACTAATCCCACTGCTTACTCCTGTGGTATTACACCCAGTTTTTTATCAGTTCTTTACATTGTGTGTTGTAACAGACAAAAATATAAGCTTATTCAATATGTGCAATATATATATATATATATCCCATCGATAACACAGGCCTACTAATTTGAACTTCATAAAATTTTTTTGATTTTAATAACGGATTTTCTATAACTCAGTTACACAGATTTCGAAAATAATATTCTTTTTTTTCTATTACGTAAGGATTTTTTACAAATCGGGAATAAAAAGAAACTCCTACTTAGATCAAATTATTATTTCGTTTACCACAATGAATAAATATTTTTATTATTATATTTGTCAACAAAAATACAAACAAACTGAAGAAAAGGGAAGAACATTGATGTCAAACGAATATGTATCCTCATTAATCCTAATTTTTTTTATGTGTGAAATCTACGTCTTTTTGTGTCAAGATTACGTGTTGTTGTCTTTCTTTTACGTATTGCGTTATGACGTTTTGTCAAAAATCTGTACGTGACAGAGAAAAATGGATATCATTTTCGGATTCAGCGTACAGGAATTACTGTAGAACACGTAAAAAATTTCAAGACAATATAATCATCGCAGGCCTGTGTAATGAACATTATAAAACAAAGTCGGGAATTTGAGGGTTAAACCAAGTTCGTAGCACATAAAGCCGATAACCTAGAACTACTCATCTGATATATCACTTCTCTTACTTTTGAAGTGCCTGCAGCAGTACATTGTCTCAGCGATATCACAAAAGTAGAATTCATAGAATCAGCTAGCTACTATTATGACAATGGTATTGAAAATATGTACGATGGGACGAGCATTTTTTCATCCATCACCAGGAATTGATATTTTTGTTCTGAAACCAACGGAAGGTTTGACATTAGTTGCGAGAATCTCGTCATTAAAGTGTAAAATATTCAGAGCACTTTTCCATAGAAGTCAGGACAGTATTTGGAAAGCCTTACTCCAGCTCAATATAACAGATTTGTTTCTCGTATTGTATGAGAAAACATGTGCTACGATGAATATTCTGATCCTGTACATCACTAGAAAAGGTTATCTGAATTCTATATCTTATAGAGACGAGATTTTTCAAACACTGCCAAACCTTTCTCTTGTGCCATTGAACGACTTTTCATTTTGATGAACGATAATACTCGTCCCCACCGAGCACGAATCGCCACTGCATACCTCGAACAACATACAATTGTGGGAATAGACTGGCCAGCACTTTGTTCGGATTTTATGTTCATAGAATCAATGAAGGATTAACTTTAATGATTATTTTTTACGACTGCTTGATTAATTAGACATACTGGACTATTTGGGAAAGAAACTGAAACATGACATGTAACAGCTTTATAGAGCTGTGTTAGATGTTCAGGATGGATATAAACATACTAAGAGCTCTAATGCTTTTACCTCAAGACATGTTGTTACTGCAGACCTCACGAACTTAGGAAGAATAACGTGTTAAATATTTGTGTTGTGATTTTGTCATGATATAAAAGACTGTTTGGTTTAAATATTAGTGATTAATTTATATTTTCGAGTGAATATTTTATTATTTTTAAGTTTTGTTATAATAAGAGTTAAAAGCAGACGATTGTGGAAGGTTTTGTTAATAACTAATTAATGCCGAGAACATAGAAAGTGTCTAGACGACTGTGTAATAAAAAATATAAATAGCGTGAGACGAGCGGGTAGCAGCAGAAAAACAGTATTAGACAGATAAAAGCAAAGAGAATATAGTTGGTGTGAAGTTAAGTAACGTAAAAGTGATAGGCCTAACGTATGATATATATATTAGAGTGAAACTAATAGTGGAAAAGGAAGTAAGAAAAAATAAGTTTATTCCGTCAAAGCGTGGTTCTAAAGTAATTGAATCAGTCTAAGTGCACTTTGACCTTCAGAAGAAAGAAGACCACAATCGTAAGTGAATCACACCAGACTAATATTGCGATAGTATTAGAGAAAATAGTTCGGCTTGTCAACTGAGATTCTAAATTAATTGAATAGGCCTAAGTGGACTTTGAGAAGAAGAGGAGAACTATACATATACTGATATAACGTTTATGATATGCTTATATTCTCTAAAGTGTGAATACTTTATTGTACATACATTTAACTTGTTCCGAATATATATGTATATATCATTTGAAAACAAGTAAAGTGCGTGCTGTTTATTCATCTTTGAATTTATCGCTAATAAGTTACAGACACTTACTGTAGAAGAATCCTACACCTAGCAACAACATGATATGTATTTATACTATTAAGAAATATAAGTAAAAGCCATCTATTTCGACAATTGGCAAAAAAAACAAAAACAGAACCTATATACCTGATGATGACAAAACCTTGTTGAAACGTTGTACAGTTGCTGTTATGTTAAACTTATATTAAAGTTTTTCTTCATTACCCATTCAAGCCGTCTCCAACCGTTAATAGTCTCGTCATCGAATTAGAACTCATATACATATATAAAATTATTTTTAAATTCTGACAGTTATCAGCTCTTTTTTTATGTGTTGTACTGGCACAAACTACGCATTGAAAGCAACCATTAATTAAGGCCTTCATGACATAAATGCCTTTTCCCGTCGTATGTGATTATCATATTAAACCATTCACTACTACTCCGTTTTACCGGTAGATAGTCCAGTCAGGTCATCAGGCATCCGCAGAATTTTTTCCAGGAGTGGGCAAAGCTTTCCGGGGGGAGGCAGAGTAGTGTGGAATTGTAAACTGAATAAAAAATTCGTATACATATGCTGAATGAATAAAGAAAGAATTATGTTTCTCTTTTTTCCAGGTGGGGGCAAGTTCCCCCTCTTGCCCCCTCCCCTTTGCGGACGCCCATGAGTCAGGTTAAGTTATTGTTACTTATTTAAACGTGCTTATCAAGTTCTTATTCTTCGTTACATTACTGGTTGAAAACCTATTAGTGTGCTATGAAAAGTTAATCTTAAAAATATACCAGTTGAGAATTTG
>NW_013666401.1:73692-88338 GCF_000517525.1 Limulus polyphemus
CACCTACTGTAGCAGAATAGTATATATTTATACTATTAAGAAATATAAGTAAAAGCCATTTATTTCGACAAATGGCAAGAAAAGAAAAACCAGAACCCATATACATATATAATATTATTGTTTTTAAATCTGACAGATTTTACTTTAAGGAGACATTAATAGTTTGAGAATCATATTTTAACTACATGAAAAATATTTTCGAATAATTTATTGATCCCTTGATTGTATTGTCAGATGTACTTCCAACATAATATTCAGACAATTGCCTTGCCATCATCAACATCGTGGCATTACACTTTATTTCCATCTACTGCCACATTATATTTCCTAGATATATTATAATTACACCACCATGATATTGTTTCAGCTGTAACTTCCAATATTTGCTTAACCAGAGCTCTGTAGCATTATATCTCCGTCATAACTTTTGTCACTTCATCATGACTATTAATTTTCGTTTCACGTGGACTTAGATTGAATTTAACCAGGACTTAACTGTTTTTCTAAAATAATTTAACGACTCACGTGGTGCAGCAGTATTGAGATCCCTGTTCAGCCTGTCAGTTTCTTTCGGGGGCATATGTGCATCACACTCTAGTTTGTTTTGTTTTGTTTTGAATCTCGCGCAAAGCTACACGAGGGCTATCTGCGCTAGCCGTCTCTAATTTAGCAGTGTAAGACTAGAGGGAAGGCACCTAGTCATCACCACCCACCACCAACTCTTGGGCTACTCTTTTACCAATGAATAGTGGGATTGACCGTCACTTATAACGCCCCCACGGCTGAAAGGGCGTGCATGTTTGGTATGACGGGGATTTGAACCCGCGACCCGCATATTGCGAGTCGAGTGCCCTAACCACCTGGCCATGCCGGGCCCCACACTCTAGTACATGTGTGGTAGTTTGATTAGTTGAACAAGAGGGAATCCTCAATAGTCGCGGCACTTTAATTTACTCTAATCTTGCCTAAAAGAATTTCATCTATTAGATCTTTATTTTCTTTTTTTATTAGCTATATTTTTGTGCGCCAGCAATACCAAGCGTGGTACGCGTGCATACCCGATTTAATTTGATTACTCATCAGGACTTCTACTAGTCTATCCTCAAATTAAAATTCTTTTAGGCAAGATTAGAGTAAATCAATATCTGAGTCCTTGGGCGTGGTCAAATACATCAATCAAAAGGGTTTAACCTTCTGTTTGTTTGTTTGTAATCAAACACAAAGCTACACAATGGGCTATCTGTGCTCTGCCCACCACGGGTATCGAAACCCGGATTCTAGCGTTGTAAGTCCGCAGACTTACCGCTGTTAACCTTCTGAGTTCAAAACTGTAATTAGATCTCAAACCGGCCAAGAGATGACGGAGCCACGAGCTAAAAGTTTGTACTTGAAACAGAAACAGCAACCAAAAGTCAGAGCCATTCTATGGTCCACTATGCCGCGGCTAAAAATGCGTTACTAGCTCTTTAGCTCAGTTGGAGCACTCTCCTACCATTCGACATGTCTGGTTCAAAGCCGAGGCGAGGAAATATATATATCGTGAAGAAAAAGAAATAATACCACATAAGAACAGTGTTTATTAATTAGAACTGAGGATATAGCCAACTAGTTCTGTTTTAGTGTAATATAATTTACTTTTTTTTGTTATAGAATGAAGAAAAACATAATATTACAAAACATGAACATAATTCTCATTTTGTTTCACGAAAACTGCACGTTTTTGTGAAGTAACCAAATCTATGTTGTTAGGAATTCGTGGGTGTTTACTTTTTATTAGTTTATGCAAAGAGAAAAAAAGTTGGCTAACCAGCTAAACAAGTTGTAGGTATACAACTGACTAATGGTTTTCCCCGAAACAACACGGATCTGCTAGATAAACAAAGAAACGAATTGTATGTTTGTATTTTTCATCCAACCGGATTATATTGTTTTAAGGTACCGCTTTGAAAGTACAGGATTTGTTGGAAAAGTTGACTGAAATCGTGAAACACAAGGTATTCATAAAGAAAGTAGAAGTCAGAAAGAACATGAAGTGTGTATTCAGTCAATAGAACAAGAACAAAGAATTCAGTCGTGGATAAAGATGTGTAATTGTTAAATCATCATGATATTCGTTGTCAAAACACTTCATTATGGCTACTGGCCATTGACTTTTTACTTTTAAATTTACCAATATGGTAGATACTTTGAATGCGGAAAAAGGAAGAAGCAACTCATGTCACTATATTGGCTGTAATGGGCATAACTGCTTAAATATGAAATGGTTTAAATTGAATTTCAGAAATGTTCATATTAACAAGAAACCCTGAGCCAAAATGTAACTGGACATTTCTTATAATATACATACTAGTAATACAAAACACGAGTTATTAAAACTTAGAACCCGGTCTTGATAAGAGAAACTGAGGATTGAACGTTATTGAAACCTGTAGTTTTTGTTTATTAGAAAGCACTAGGGGAACCAAATCTATTTTAACCACGCGTCTGCACTCTGTGATGTTGTGTTTCATGATGCAGATATTTTCTTGTTAAACATGTGTATATTTTGTTGAAATTTTGTGTTTGCGTTATAAAGAGGTATGTAAATATCTTTTTTTTGTATTTTGCCTATTTTGATATATATATACACATGCTTGTTTAAATTTCAAACAACTAGTGTCCCAAACCTTTAAAGTTTGCTTATATTCTCTCTTAAATTCATATTGCTTGAAGTTTCTGTGTTACACCGTTCCATAACAATGGATCTCTCAAACGTCCTTTCGCGGGAATACCGCCAAGTTTGATATATATATAAAGTAATTGATTACTTTGGAGTATTTGTTATTGTGAGACAAGCTCCTTTGAGCCAATAAAGTACCTTTTATGTTCATATGAAGTTACAGGTCGTTTCATTGAAAAAGGAAGAGAAATACGCACTCTAATCGAGTCACTATCTTATTTGATATTAACTCGAGACATTTAAACTTATTTTTAGTTTGAGTCCACTTTGTATGCTTCTCTCAAACACATTTTCACTTTATATTCTTTTTTTGAAAATATTTTAAAAATGGAAACTATTCAGATCGTGTCTAATATTCGGTAAACAACGTTAAATAGTATGGAAATTAGAAAACGTAAAATATTTTTGTTTGATTCTTAATATATGTTTTAGAATTTAGAAGATATTCCGGTTCGTTAAACTTCTAGATCTTCCGCAGACTGGTTATACTGTTGATATGATTTATTAAGTTAATTTCTTAAATAAATTTGGTCTTAATTTTTGTTCCAATTTATTAAACAACTTTCCTTCGTAGATTTGGTTTTCATATTTATCCCAGTTCATAAATCACTGTTTTCTGTAGATTTGATTTTAATTATACAGTATATTAAGGATAAAGATTTTTCAATGATTTGATGATATTTTGTCTTATTATCACTAACTATAAAAGGCTTATTCCCTCTGTCACTCTATCGAGAACGCTTTCACGCTCCTTTTTCAGTAATGTTAAACAATATACATCGTCGCTTGGTAACAAAACTATCTCCTGATTGTTCTTAGGCCAATTATGGTGTTTATGTTGAATGCTCAATATTCATGTTGATTTGTTAGAAAGGTTTGTTTTTTATTCTTTTTTTATAACTTCGCTGATATAAAAGCAAAACTCAGAAGTTTTATGACATTGAATTGTAGACAAAAGCAAAATAAGATTTACCCAGTACTACCTAATGCTTAAAATAGACTACAAATAGACCTACTATGACTAACGTTATCAGTGTTTAAAAGTTTTAAGTGGGGAATAAATGTTAATTAATAAATATTATTTTGGTATTTTAATATACATATTATCAACATGGCCTTAAAACATAAAGAAACATAAACGTTTATTACTACCAAATATCCTTTGTACAGGCGAAAGAGTTGAAAATTTGTGTCGGAATATCCGCAATATTATTTTTTACTTTCTGACCTAGAATACAGTGAAAAGGCCCAAGAGTACTATTTAAATATCTTTCAGAATGCACATGTACTTTTATTCACTATAATATTTCATTTTTTTGCGTAGTTTTTACTAAAATGTAGTGATTAAAGAATTACTTCGAGATGATGAAATAAGTGAAGAGTAGGTGAATTTTGGAGGTACAGACAAATTCGTTTTAATTAAATTCTGTAATTTTCGTTAATCATTCAACAACGGTTTCCCGTCATTTTTGATGGGCTTTTATACTAGTATTTAATAGTTTTGTAAAAAAATACGATAGAAACAGCAATTGACAAGTTTCGTAATATATGTGTGAATAGACTCAATTTTTCAGCTTATGCTCTGTATCAGTATTATCTATTCCCTGTTGACACATGTTCCCTTGTATTCGCATGTGCTAGGCTCTCAATTTACTTTTTTGGGGATTGACAAATTACTGACAGACTTAGTGGGAATTAAACTTGATGTTTTATTGAAGAAATACGAATATGAAGTCGTTTCTTTCTTGGGAATTATAATGCGTTATTTCTTTCTAGATAATTCGAACACCAATTAGGACTACTTTTCGTGTTACGTCTCTTATTGTGAACTTAAAGTTTCACGAACTTTTATTGTTAAAGTCGTTCACGAACTTGCAAATGAGCATTACAACAACAGCCCAACTTACTAAAACTACTTACTTTAAATTGATTGTCGTGGCTCTGTGGGTTTCTTTGTAGAATGACATTTATAACACACGTCTATATAGTCTAACCTTCTTTGCTGGATGAAAGTAATCTAGACATGCGTCGTACTAGCGTTCTAGAAAGCATTTTTGCTCAGTCAGTATTCCCGTTAATCAAGAAATCACGCCATTTAGCTTTACTTCTATATCATTACAAACAACAACAGTACAATTGTTAAAACAGAATAGCAATATATTTCTGTTAAACAACGATGACGCTTTCTTTGACATGACTGTAATCCTTCTGTGAAATGATGTTGTTTACAGTTTTTAACATGTTTCAGTTCCAGCTGAATTCTGCTAGGATTTACAAGTGCCAAATTTACATGATTAACCCTCTAATCAAATTCACAAAGAAACTATGGTGACCACACAAAAGTAACGTCGAGTTACTATTTTGAAATCTTGTACAAAGATTGCTGAGAGAATAAAACTTCACTATGATAACTAAAATATAAATCGAATAAATTTTGTCAGAAAAAAAAAACAGCCGAAAAACAGAGTTAAATGAGCTGATCACGTACTAACATATACATGGTGTCTCGGGCCATTTCAGGGTAGAGCAACTAAACATAACTCCAGAAGTGAGATGGTTGCATTGTGAAGGATGTTGTTGGACACGTCTAAGAGGTGCATGCTGTTCCTGTTCGTATGACTATAGTAATTGGAGTAGTTCATGTAGATGTTGTTGCTCTAAGACTGGAGTAGCTCTTGGCTTTAATCCTTGGACACTTGGAGAGAGAGGGATGTAGTCCACTCTGTCTGTCAGGAGGGTCTTTATCTGACCTCCCACATCTCTTGCTACAGTGGAAACCTGTCCATCCATAGATCTTTATACTGTGATAACCTGTTAATTCATATATATATATATATGTATATATATATATAAATCTTGTAGTTATCTGTTACGTCTCTCAATGTGTCAATTGTAATATATTTTTATTGAAGAGCTACAAGTCTGATATCAAAGGATTCGGTAGAATTCTGTATATTCTATTCACAGATCATTCAGCAACACTATATATTAACTTAGATAATGGTGATCTCAGCATCAGCAATGTCTCCCTGCAGTTTTGTGGCATTTATGTTAAATTCTTATTTACTGCTTGACATATTCTCATTAAACTGCTAGCTACGTTCTTTGTTATGCTCTGTTTTTCTAAAACTTATATCAATAGCCAGTCACGTTCTTGGTTTTGTTCATCATTTTTCTTGCAATGCCTTTTTAAATTCCCTTTAAATTTTTTGCTGATCTTTATGCATGTTATTCTTTTATTTTGCTGCAGTGCTTCTGGTGCTTTTTGCCTCGTTCTTTTGACTTATACCATGTTATTTAGGTTTTCTTTTGGAGTTTTCATAGCATGTATAGAAGATTATCAAAATGTTTCTTAAACCTTTAGCGACATTGAACTTTCTGTTCTACTTCTGTCGCCTTCGTCGAATGCGCAAACCTTTTTAATGGATTCTTGTAGGAATAAAAAGTGTTTTACATACCTGATGAAAGCTACAACTTGGTGATTTATTGAATATATATATATATCGAATAACTAGTTGACTGCCCGTCAGAGGACGGTAAGTGCTGATTAATCTTCCTTCAGAAAATTAGATCTTAATTAATGTTTTAGGTATATATTTTCTAAAAACTAATTGTATTATTGTAGCAATATATAAATTGATAAATATATAAACAGAATGTTTATCCTTTTTCTAGTATTTAAAGAAAACAATATTTTTTGTGTGTATTTGATAAACTCCTTTTAGTGATCCTTGATTAGAATTTTGACTTCCGTATATTTTTTATGTTATGTGCAAATCTTCTTGATAAAGCCTTATGGATTGAACCTTGCGAAAAACCAGGTTCTCGAAAAATATTCCTACATCGTTAAATGTCGGACCTTACGATTTATTAATTGCGATTGCAAAGGCAGTGAGTTCTATTGTGAAGGGACAATGTAAAAAATGCTTATAAATCTTTTGAATAAAATTTAAAAATATTCTTACTAAAATTGTCAAATATCAAGAGCAATGCATTGTAGTGCCATCTATTGGCTTGAAAAGATATTTTAGTTACTTTTGACACATACAGTCAATGGTGTTTATTATGTAATATGATTTTATCACTGACTTAATCTATACTTTTATTCGTATGTTTCTTAACACGATAATAAATATAATAATTAAAAATAAAATGAATATAAAATCCCTATTCGACTGGGTACTGAGCGTAAAACTTCCAAATGATAGTAGGGCGCTATAACCACTGTAACCACTGTCGAAAGTTAACAAATAATTGAAATACTTAATGTAAACTATCATGTTATTGTTTTTTTCCTAATATTTAATATCTTCATTTAAATGGTTATTTAATCATTAAAAAAAGTTATAAAGAATCGCCAGTCGCTGGGATTTGAACTGGAGACTCGGTTTGATATATATATATATATATAAAGGACCTAGCTTGGCCTAGCTTCATATTCGGGACTATGGAGTACTTTGCTGAAATGTTGCTTGATTGTGTGGCAAATAGTCAACTGCATTTCATGACGTCATCAGTGTAAGAAAACTGTAATTTAGCTTATAAGACTAGAAATGAAAGAAATTACTCGATATTTGCACTGACGTACATAAGCTAACCAATTCCACCTTCAGTCTTTAGTGTCAAACCATTCGTTTTTCTAATACGGTTTGATTGTTTTCGGATGTTCGTGTAAAGCTGCTAAAGGGCTACTTGCGTAATCCGTCCATTATTTTTAACTCTTCAACTAGAGTGGAGGTAGTAGTCAACAACACCCACCACTATCTCATGGGCTACTCTCTTACCTAACCGAATAGTGGGATTTGACCGTCACCCTTATAATACATCTACGGTCTCAAAGTGCGGAGTCGTAACGAGACGCAAGTGCTGGACTTACAGATCAATGATCCGGCACACTAACTACTAGGCCACGCTCGCGACTTCTGTTTTAGACCATGAAGATTTCTTGAATAGGTTAAACCGTTCCACGCTTCGTTTACATTTTCTTGTACCACGTGCATTTTTTTACATTTTAACATGTTGAGTGATCTTTGCATTTCACTATCTTAAATTATATATCACACATACTATATCCTCTTGAATTATATCGCTTGTGATGTATGCTGATCGCTCCGACCTTCCCTTAAGTGTCATATCGTCGTTTTTATGCTCATTTCGATTTTGTGTGTGTTGGTTAACAATTTCTACCTTTGACGTAAAATATAATTTTAATGGCGTTTACTTGGACTGAGCAGTTTATGGCGTCAGTTAACAAAAAGAACTTGCGTGTTTTTTGTATAGTAGTTGTTTTTGTGCCACTAAAACTCCTCAGAGAAAATCTTACTTTAAATCGATTGAACTTTGCATGAGGTAAATAGGAAGCTTTCAAGCACAATATAAATAATTTCAATGTTAATAATTGAAACAATCATTATCCAACATTATGCTTGATTTTTCTACCCTAAATATTCATTTGAATCAAGGTGTGTATTCTTTATTATTACCTTTATGCAGTAGATATAAAATATATTTTGCGCCACCCTGTAGCTATTACCAGAACTAGTCAGATATTAAAAATAACATAAATACAACCTCGTATGAATGAAATTCCACCTGACAGAATATTTTGTTTGTTGTTGTTGAATTACGCGCAGATCTACTCGAAGGCTATCTACGCTAGCCCTTCTGAATTTGGAAATGATAGACTAGAAATGCACCATCCACCATCAACCCTTGGATTACTTGTTTGCCAACGAATAGTGGGATTGACCGTGACATTATAACGCTCCCTCGCCTGTAAAGGAATGCATATTCGGTGACAAGATTCGATGCCGCGACCCACACGTTGCGAGTCGAATGCCCAAGCCACTAGGTGACTAGGCTATGCCAGGCCTCGTAACGTCAACTAAAAGAACCGTTTGATTTCAAAACTTCAGACTAATAGTAAAGAAAATCTTGTTTGAAGCTCTAATTATTTTCTAAATATATTCAAACTAAATTTGTTAGTGTATCAAAATAGAATAACAGACAGGAAACGATACTGTAAGTTATAGTACAAATTTAAAAAATAAATAAAAATCTGCAACCTATACGTTTCACTCGAAAATACTCGTTACCTGGACACATGTTTCAGTTGAGATATAACCTATGTCTATACATGTACATAATTATAACATATGTTGCGATAAAATCCTCTCTTGTAATTACTGAAAGACATGTTTACCGTCGGAAACGTATTGCCACGTTTTTATTGTTATTACCCAATCTACCATGATGCTGATATCCTAACATATCAGTAAGTTTATAGCACAGGTGCGTGACTTGGTATAGTTAAATAGTTGTGCTAATAAACATCGAAGTGCAAAATGCGTGGTCTTTCTGTTTATTCTGATAGCATATATTTTTATTTAAGTATATGAAACAAATAAAAAAATACACGTCAAATGCATTAAACTCAATTAGCGCCACCTTATAATGTGCCTGTTAAGACAGATAATGTATTAATGTATTCAATGATGAAAATGTATTAATTTCATCCTTCGCCACATTTTTTGTACAACCGTATGGACTTGAATTGTCGGGTTAGAAGCATCCTTTATTTATACCACAGGGACTAAACATGGCAGCTTTGAATAAAATTATTCTAGTAATATGCTGTAATACACTAATATAAAAGCTCTTTCAGTCTTAGTACATTTAAGGCAGTTTAATATTAAAGACAACTAACGCCTCCTAATAGACTACCAGAGTAGAAACTGTAATTTTTTGAAATGTCATGTCGTCTTATCGGACTTTTGATATTATGTGCAAATAATTTGGCCCAGCAAATCAAAACTACAGTGTAATGCCGATAATTATTAAACAACTTGTATGATTTTATACTGACATCATTCTGTAATAAAGACTAATTTCTGTGTCATATTGAAAATCACCGACAAGCTGCATTTTGTTATTATCCAATTTTTTAATTCTGTTTGTAGCAATTTAAAGCTTTTAGTGATATTACTGAAGTGCTTTTTTTTTAATTTGATTTCTGAATGGTGTTTGTGACTTTTATAGCAATTGCACTGAAATTTGTTCTTATCTTGATCCCTGAACGGTGTTTGATTTTTATAGCAATGTTACTGAAGTTTTTCTTAACTTGATTTCTGAATAGTGTTTGATTTTTATAGCAATGTAAGGAAACAAGTTAAGAAAACTTCAGTAGCATTGCTATAAAAATCAAACACTGTTCCGGAAACAAGTTAAGAAAACTTCAGTAACATTGCTATAAAAATCAAACAATATTCAGGAATCAAGTTAAGAAAAACTTCAGTAACATTGCTATAAAAATCAAACACTATTCAGAAATCAAGTTTAGAAAACTTCAGTAACATTGCTATAAAAATCAAACACTATTCGGGAATCAAGTTAAGAAAAACTTCAGTAACATTGCTATAAAAATCAAACACTATTCAGAAATCAAGTTAAGAAAAACTTCAGGGAACAGTGTTTGTGACTTTTATAGCAGTGTTACTGAAGTTTTTTTAACTTGTTTCCGGAACAGAGTTTGTGACTTTTATAGCAATGTTACTGAAGTTTTTTGTCAACTTGATTCCTAAACAGTATTTCTGACTTCCCAATAACAGAAACTATTCGAAAGTTCGTGAGAGTGATTGATGACGAGTGAAATATATCAAAAACTGCACTGTAAAAAGCTTTGCATTTTAAATTCCATTCTATATATAATTATACAGTTAAACAGAATAAATATGAGCTAACATACTTGTATAAATAACTTCTCTACTTAGCAAATAATTGTTCTTAATTTAAACCATCATGTTGGACTTATATTGAAAAGAATTGAAGACGTGTCCTAATACAGTCATACATTTTCAAGTGTTTTTATACAGCTCTGAGCTGGTCTTTGTTTTGCAGCGTTAAGTCTCTATTCCTCTTTTTATTTGCGTTCGACGCAGAGAGTGTTCTTATATTTTGGGTGCTCATGCATTTGCATCAAAGCTTTTCCAGACTTTCCATTTATCATGACACTTGCTGAAAGAATGCATGCATGTATCATATGTACTCGTGCTCATTATGCAAATGACGTAATTTCACGCTTAGAATCTCGGGTTCAGCAGCATCCAATGGCTGCTTATATAAATTTAATACCATGGATGGTTGCATTGATGTTTTGTAATGAAGGCCAAATGAGGCCCGGGCGTTCAATTTGCAGTGCATGGCAAGTCTGACGTCAGTGCACGCGGGAAAAGTGCCTGTCGCGCATCCTCTAACCATCCATCATAAACAACTACTGACCCTAACGAGAAACCATAGAGAAGTTTTTTAGCTTTTGTAAATGGATGATTTTCAAGGATTAACTGGACTATTCTGGCTTTGCACAAGAAGTCTGTGATGTTTCCTATTTTCGGTATTACCAACGCGTTAATGCATACCAAGAAAAACGTTTTGTAAAGAAGTTTTTCGTATATTTCAACACGATTTTGGAAAGTAAAAAAAAATGACCAGTTCCGTTATTTACTCTTCATATTTGCCTAATACATAGTGATGATTTGAGATCATTAAACATTCCAAAAATCAAATGACCGAAACTAGAAATCTACATAATATCTTAACATGGAGCACGTTTTTTTTGTTTTTTTTTTTATCTTTCTTGACACGTAAACCTGAAGCGTTGGTTTTAATTAAATATCAAACGAGGTACAATATCAATAAGGTTTTTGTAACCATAAACTTCAAACTCCTTAATTTCTATCAGTATATTTTAAACAAAAGCTTTGGTATAATGTTTGCCATCAAACAAGTTCTTCCATTCTAGAAAAAAAGACTGCTGATTAGAAAATTTTATTATTATTCTTTTTTTTGGGGGGGGGGGGGGGGGGGGAGGGAGGGGGTATAACATCCTTTTTATTTTTCCTGTAAACACACATTTTTATTGCTACTACGAATTCAGATGGGTAAAGTTGTTTCTTTTGGTGTGTTCCTAGCTTCTGTCCTCTGTATTTTTTGTCTAGAATGTTATAATGATCTAAGGAAAGATATGAAAAAAATAAATTTGAGGTACTATAAGGAAAATATTTGAAAATTTATCTTTATGTTTTAAATCGATCATTCATGATTACAACTAGAAAAGTACATTTTCAGACTCGGGGATTTAAGACTACGAATTATTCTCGAGACAAATTTTCTCAGCCCCATAACCCCACCCCTATGAGCTCAACGGAAGATAGGCATCGCACCGTGCAACATAAAGACAATGAACAGAATAGTGGCCCATTATTTCTGTGTCGTATATTAGGAATTAAATCAAGCATCGAGCGCTATAGACGATAAGGTCGTTAGGAAATTAGACAACGAAAGAATAGCCATCGCCCATACGCTGACATAAAGGATAATATCATTTCCTCACTCTCTCTCTCTCTCCCTTCCGATTCTAATTTATTTAGTTGGTATGGTGTGACGTCATAATCAGTACAACCAGGTCAACGTGTTTCGTGTAGCATCATTCTGATCCTTTCTGATTACATTCACAGAAGTATAGTAAACGTGGTTCTAGATCATTTTACACGTTAAGCTGTTTAACAGTATGGCTGTTTCTTTCCCAATATTTTCGACGATTAATCTTGTAAAAACCAGCATTTTGAAGAAAGCCGCGCACTGTTCATTGTACAAAAAATGTTTTGAGAAGACTGAATGAGTACCTTATGATAATCAAGTATTAGGGAAGAAATATCGCTAAATAAAAAGAACTATATAGGTCTGGCTACTGAACTTGAAAAAAGGAACCAAACAAGGTAGGGATAGAAGTGGACATATCACTTGATCCGGCTAATGATAACATAGCAGACTAAACCGTCTCGATTTTACATGGGGAATAAAATTCCTACATTACTGGCTTCCCCAGTTTGTCTATTGAAAGCTTGGTGTTTGAATGGAATCTCAACTTTCATCATTATACCTTTTCTTTAGATAACTTTAGAATACTAGTGTTATGACTATTTTACAATAGTGTAACATTTTACGATTGGAAATTCTGGTTCTGTTTGTTTTGTCAGTGAGGAAGCCAGTAATGAAAGGATTTTATTTTCCATGTAAAGCCGAGACGACGTAATCTGCCACGTGATCATTAGCCGGATCAAGTGATATGTCCACTTCCATCCCTATTTAGTTTGGTTCCTTTTTTCAAGTTTAGTAGCCATTTCTACATAGCTTTTTTGTTTAGCGATAATTTTTTCCTAATATTTGTCTGTTTATTTTTTTATGATATGACGTACGTGAGTTATTAGGTTATAGAGTGTATTCTAAAACTTTATAAATTTTGCATATAATAATAATAAAATAGGTAGTCAAAGATCTTGAAGACTGTTTTGCTCTATGAAGCCCCAGTGGTACAGCGGTATGTCTGTGGATCTACACCGCTAGAAACCGGGTTTTGATACCCGTGGTGGGCAAAACACAGATAGCCCCTTGTGTAGCTTTGTGCTTAACTAAAAACAAACAAACTGCTCTATCAAATGATGATAAAATTAAAGTTACTGCTAGAACTAGGCAGGCGCTTGGCCTGTTGAAGAAAAATGATGATGAACGAAAATAAGAAATATTTGTTTTGGCTATTCGCCGGTTTTCGACTTTGGGACGCTCTGGATATCTGAAAAGCGACATATATGCTGAGGATAGAGCGACTATACCAGGTAGCTCTACATATCTAGCTTCTGATTACCTATAGAGAAGAAAATCCAGATTACTTTTGTATTGTTTTAATACGAGCGTCTGTGCCATCTCTACATAGAGAGTGGCGCACTCTCCGATAATAGTATTTTTAAGCTGCAATTTGAAAGACAAATTATTTGTCACTAACAACTGACTAAATTCTGACTTTTTAAGTTTTCGAAAGTATTCCAGCAATAGATCAAATTATTATCTTGCATTAAAAGTTAAGCTTTTATTTACATAAAACGTTCTTAAGCGATTTAGTTATGATTCACCAATTAATGTGCATGGAAAATAGTTTAATAAACCTCTTAGGACTAGATTTTATAGATGTTGGTCTTTTATAAATGTTTCTTCAGATGAGGTTTGTAAATTCCAGTCTCAAATGGATAATGGTAATGCTTTTTTTTTCATTTAATACCACATGCTATCACATATAAACATACTTATTTGCCGTGTTTTACACAAATTAACTAATCCAAAAACTGTGATTATGCTACAGATGTGGAATATTGATTATTCAAATTAAGTTGTGTGTTAAGGATTGAAGACTGTTATATAATGTAGTGTTTAATTTCTGCTAAACTCCACACAAACCTGGTCCTAAACGAAAAGGCTTCTATACAAACTATTTACTTTCGTATGTATCACTGATTGAAGGTCTTGGAGGGTTGAGCATTAGTCGATTTTTAGTGTACCTTAATCTCAGTTAATAACTGTGAACATTGACAGCAGTAGGTAGATCAATCTCAGTTAATAACTGTGAACATTGACAGCAGTAAGCAGATCAATCTCATCTCAGTTAATAACTATGAACATTGACAGCAGTAAGCAGATCAATCTCATCTCAGATAATAACTATGAACACTGGCAACAGTAGGCAGATCAATCTCATCTCAGTTAATAACTGTGAAGATTGACAGCAGTAGGTAGATCAATCTCAGTTAATAACTGTGAACATTGACAGCAGTAGGTAGATCAATCTCATCTCAGTTAATAAATGTGAACATTGACAGCAGTAAGCAGATCAGTCTCATCTCAGTTAATAACTATGAACACTGACAACAGTAGGCAGATCAATCTCATCTCAGTTAATAACTGTGAACATTGATAGCAGTAGGTAGATCAATCTCATCTCAGTTAATAACTGTGAACATTGACAGCAGTAAGCAGATCAATCTCATCTCAGTTAATAACTATGAACATTGACAGCAGTAGGCAGATCAATCTCATCTCAG
>NW_013666401.1:89338-92543 GCF_000517525.1 Limulus polyphemus
TGCAGTAGGTATATCAATCTCATCTCAGTTAATAACAATGAACATTGACAGCAGTAGGCAGATCAATCTCATCTCAGTTAATAACTATGAACATTGACAGCAGTAGGCAGATCAATCTCATCTCAGTTAATAACTGTGAACATTGACAGCAGTAGGTATATCAATCTCATCTCAGTTAATAACAATGAACATTGATAGCAGTAGGCAGATCAATCTCATCTCAGTTAATAACTATGAACATTGACAGCAGTAGGTAGATCAATCTCATCTCAGTTAATAACTGTGAACATTGACAGCAGTAGGCAGATCAATCTCATCTCAGTTAATAACAATAAACATTGACAGCAGTAGGAAGATCAATCTCATCTCAGTTAATAACTGTGAACATTGACAGCAGTAAGCAGATCAATTTCATCTCAGTTATTAACTGTGAACATTGACAGCAGTAGGCAGATCAATCTCATCTCAGTTAATAACTATGAACATTGACAGCAGTAGGTAGATCAATCTCATCTCAGTTAATAAATGTGAACATTGATAGCAGTAGGTAGATCAATTTCATCTCAGTTAATAACAATGAACATTGACAGCAGTAAGCAGATCAATCTCATCTCAGTTAATAACTGTGAACATTGACAGCAGTAGGCAGATCAATCTCATCTCAATTAATAACAATGAACATTGACAGCAGTAGGAAGATCAATCTCATCTCAGTTAATAACTATGAACATTGACAGCAGTAGGCAGATCAATCTCATCTCAGTTAATAACAATGAACATTGACAGCAGTAGGAAGATCAATCTCATCTCAGTTATTGATAACAGTAGGCAGATTAATCTCATCTCAGTTAATAACTATGAATAATGCACATAATGTTTCATAAAAGTTAATTATGTGAGTCTTATAAACAACGTCTATGAGTTCTACTCTAAGGTATGGTGAATTTGTGTTTGGTTTGTCGTAAAGCTGAAAATGGGCTATCTGTGCTATATACACAACGGGGATCTACCCTGCATTTTAAAGTTACAGGCTCTCAAGTTATCACTGAGCCACTAGATGGGGGGGGGGGGGATATGGCGAGTACAGTATTTGTTTCTAAGTCTGTCTAGAAATATTGAAAACTTGAACAAGTTAAAGAAAATCTAACACTTATCTACCTCTTCTGATTTTAACATTAATGTACGTGAATTTCAATTTAGAAATAAAACTAGAACATTTTTAGGAGTATTGTGCTAAGTTTGTTCATTATAACTTTAGAAAATAAGAGTCTTATAAAAAACGTATAGGTTTTGGGTAAGTTATTTGATGCTTAAGTTTGTTTATAGGTTGTGAAAAGTCTGCGTCATGTAGTATCGTGTTTATTTTCGTTTATGATATTTCTCATTTTTAAACATCGTGATTGATGTAGTTCTGGCTTGAATCTGGTGTTAAGCTCCTTAACTTGGTTTAACATCACGTTCGACTTAAACTTTGTTTGAAACATCTCATATTTGTGTAACATCATATTTGTTAAAGCCTAACAAAACAACAAAATGAGAAGGAAATGCAGTTTGAACGACTTAATGTAAACGTAAACATAATACCTGTTGAATTATATAAAAATCTTGTCCTACACACCATTTGATGATAGTATGCTCCATCATTATACTGTAATACTGCACATATTCGGAAAAATTACTTGGAACAATCCTTTGTGGAATACGAAATTGAAACTTGCAGAAAATATGTTGTGCATATAGAGACGATAGTTTATGACAAGTTTCAATATTGTACTTTACGAAGAATTTGGTATTTTGAAAATTAGAAGGTGCAAAACATGGCGAGGTATGGTAGAAGATACGCAACACTAAGTGTATCCACGCTGGGGAAGGTTCACTACTTCCCCATAATGGGGATTAGTGACCTGGATTTTTGCTGTTTTCAGTAAGGGACTTTTCCAACTCTTCATATTACAAGGAGGTCTCATATTTCTCATCATGATAGAATCAGTTTGTCACCTGGCTGTTGGGTCAAAGACAGTATATAAACTGTTGCTGGCGACACACACCCACATCTTTGATGGTAAAACACTCCAGGTGAACCTAAACATGGCGCCCTCTGAATAGTAATTTCAACTATATAGTCAATTTATCATTAGTATAATACATAACAAATACAAAAGAAAAGCGAATAAATTGTACAATGCACTAGTATTTTGTATTTGCTTTAAACGGAGAAGTATACCTTGTTTTACGTTACCATGCGTTTACCAATTTATAATTGTGAAATATTGTTCCAAATGTTCTGTATTACTATTCACAATTCAGCCAAGTTGTTCGGTTGCTGTATTGACCTTCTCACTTTCCATATAAGCCCTTACGGCCTTAATAGTATTCATATGAAGACTATGTGCAGAGTAAATTATGGCTGTGAATGTTCCATTGGCCTCTTTTTCTACCAGCTATCGTTTCGCCACATTTGCTGCACGTTTGCCATCATTGTCTTCTTGTAAGATTAACCTTTGTCTGACAGATTTTGTTGTGACAGTATGACATAATGGATAAGAATCTTATTGTACCTGTCAGAATACCATCAGTGTTGTGTAGCTCTCCAACACCATTGGTAAAGATGCAACTCACACTTGTATTGATCCGCTAGCATGCTTCACTTTATAAAGTTTTTACGTTGACCGTGATACAGTTCTTCATTCTGCCTTCATCCAAATTATTGTTTCTAAACAATTTGAATTTAGATTCATCTGTAAAGAATATCCTTTTCTAGCTTTGCTCTTTCCATTGCTTGAAGACTGATACCCATTCCAGCCGTTGGTTTTCGTTATTTTTTCTAAGCAGTTTTTGTTTTTTAGGAGTTTTCATGTACATATACGAGGCCTGTGAGAAAAGTATCCGACCTTTGGCCGGGGAATAAAAACTGGCATACCTGGAGCGTTGGAAACCTAATCACCCTCAAAGTAGTCTCCTTGGAACTCCACACACTTCTCCCAGCGGTGCCGCCATTGTTGAAAGCATTCCGAGAAAGCCTCTTTCGAAATGGAGTTTAGCTCGGCTGTCGTTGCAGCCATTATGTCCTCTCTTGTCTGAAATCGCGGCGTTCCTTTCAATGGCCTCTTGAGTTTGGGGAACAGCCAGAAGTCGAAAGGAGCCATATCAGAAGAGTAAGGGGCCTGTTGAACCACAGGAGTCTGGTTTTCCGCCAACAAAGTCT
>NW_013666401.1:93299-106673 GCF_000517525.1 Limulus polyphemus
GCATCACTTTGACGTTGCTGCACACTTGGCGGGCCTTCTTTGGGCTTGGTGACGTGGTTCAACAGGCTCCTTACTCTCCTGATATGGCTTCCTCTGTCGTTGCAGCCATAATGTCCTCTCTTGTCTGAAATCGCGTTCCTTTCAATGGCTTCTTGAGTTTGGGGAACAGCCAGAAGTCGCAAGGGTAACGCGATTTCAGACAAGAGAGGACATAATGGCTGCAACGACAGCCGAGCTAAACTCCATTTCGAAAGAGGCTTTCTCGGAATGCTTCCAACAATGGCGGCACCGCTGGGAGAAGTGTGTGGAGTCCCAAGGAGACTACGTTGAGGGTAATTAGGTTTCCAACGCTCCAGGTATGCCAGTTTTTATTCCCCGGCCAAAGGTCGGATACTTTTCTCACAGGCCTTGTATATAGGTCATTAGGAAGTGCCCTAAAAATTGTCTTTGTGTGGTCACTAAGCGATGTTTTAATATCTTGAATGATAACAGAATATATAAAAATGCCACATAAATTGAACATGAGCGTACTTGCATCCCATTTTTGATAACGATGCTGACATTAATGAAACTTCCCCATAGAATATATAATTATGACCGTGATAGGGTAATATTGTGGTCAGTTTTATATATATAGTGCACAGTGCTCAGGAATATCACAGACTCGCAGGATATTCCGCAGCATCATTACTGGCGTCAGCACTGCTTTCTCAAAGTATTATTTCTGTTATTCTTAATAACATTAGGAAATACGTATTAAATATCTAATATATCATGTCAGCATAAAGAGAATCATTTCTGGCTCAGATGTAGCCTGGTGGTTAGCGTGCCGGGCTACTTTTCGAAAAGCTCAAAGTTCTGGATGGAAGTTTCCGCTGAACATGTTCCGCACTTTCAGCTATGATGGGGTTATAATCGTGACAACCAATTATCTTCGGTTAAGAGTAGACCTGTACATAACCAGTTAAATAAGGAGACGTTCAGATTGAAAATACCAAATACTAGAAACATTTCAAGTTAAATATCTGGAATAATGAGCCAGTGAATAACATGGTTCGCGTAAGTAAGAGTACTTGTTGTACAAAATTGTAGCTTGTACTTCAATCATTACATAGAAATTTTAAAAGTGGTACATCGGTATTTAAATCTTTAATTCAGCTTATAGAGTAGATAGATGTCTTAACCTATTAAGTTACTGCGTCATGCAACAATTGTCATACGTTTATTGAAAAAGAAGTTTATTTAAAATGTAATTTACCAAAATTGTGTCTAATAATAGAAGTATTCCAACATTTTTACAGAATATGTATAAGTTGTAAAGTGTCAAACATCATGGACACGCATTTAACTGTTTAAAAATATTTGTTCGTGTACGGGACGAGAAACTTCAATAAGCATTCTTTGATATATTGAAACATCTTCAGCCGGAAAAAATTAATATAGTCCTCCAGTGGGTCAGCGCACTGTGCCTTGCAAAAGTATTCACCACCCCTGCAAATTTCCACATTTTATTGCCATCTGAACTTGAAATCATGATTCTTTCAAATGGGACTTTATACTTAGAATATACACAATCTACTCCAAACTGGAAAAGCTAATAAAATGCTGATATTATGTAAGTAAAGTTAGATTAAAAAAAAGAATATTCTCAATTGCTTATGTATTCAACCCCTCTGCTACGGCAACCCTAAGTCAGTTTAGGTGCAAAAGATTAGTTTGAAAGGTCACAAAATTAGTGTAATGGTCTCTGTCTGTGTGTAATCAAAGTTGAAGCCACAATTCACATAGCGATACGACAAACCAACCATGAAAACCAAGTAACTTTCTAAACAAGTCAGGGATAAAGTGGTAGAGAAGCACAGATCAGTAGAAGGTTATCCCTTTGAGTACTGTGAAGTTCATCATTAAGAAGTGGAATGTGCTTCATACCACCCAGTCACTACCCAGATTAGGCCGCTCTTCCAAACTAAGGAGCCGAACAAGCATGAAACTGGTTAGGAATGCTACTGTGAAGCCAACAGTGACTTTGAAAAATTTGCAAAGTCCCTTATCTGAGATGGATTCAGTGTTCATACGTCGACAATATCCCGGTCCATACATAAAGGTGGCCTGTATGGGAGAGTGGCAAGAAAGAAGCCATTACTGAAAAATAATTATCTTAAATCTCCTATGGAGTTTGCGACAAAGCATGTAAATGATATTGCAGACATGTGGCAGAAGAGTTTGTGGTCATACAGACAAAAATTGAATTTTTTTGGTCTAAATTCAAACAAAACGTTACGTCTGGCGCAAGCCCAACACAGCACATTATCCAGTCAACACTAACTGTCGAGCATGGTGGTGGCTGCATCATGTTATGGGGATGCTTCTCATCAGCAGGGACTAGGAAGCTTGTCAGGATTGAGGGGGAAGATGGATGGTGTAAAGTACAGGCGAATCCTAGAGGAAAACCTGCTTGAATTAGCCAAGAATCTAAAACTGGGTAGAAAATTCACATTTCAGCTGGACAATTTCCCCAAGCACAAGACCGAAACCACACAGGAGTGGTTTAAAAATAAGAAAGTGAATGTCCTGGAGTGGCGCAGTCAAAGTCCTGATTTGAATCCTATAGAAAATTTCTGGCGAGACTTGAAGATTGCAGTCCATCAATAATCCCAACGAACTTGTCAGAATTGGAGCAATTGTTCCAGGAAGAACGGGCAAAAATTACACCATCCCATTATGCAAAGCTGGTAGAGACCTCTCCAAAACGACTTACAGTAATAATTGCTGCCAAAAGTGTTTCCACCAAGTACTTAGGGGGCTGAATACTTATGCAATCAGCAAATTTCAATTTATATATTTTCTATGCAGGTTTTGTTGACATTCAACCTCCTTCACACATAACAGTGTTAAGTTTCATCATTATTTTGAATAAAAACAATCTGTTTACATTATTTGTATTTCATCAAAATGTGGCATTATTGGTGGAAGTGAATATATTTGCAAGGTGCTGTATGTCTTTGGACTTACAACGCTAAAATTTGGGGCTCGATTTAATGCGATGAACAGAGCGCAGATAGCCCATTGTGTAGCTTGGCATTAAAAACCCAACAACAACTTTTAATATATGTTGAGATTTTTTTTTTTTACTTTAAGTAGAATTAATTTTAGTATTCAAATATTAACTAGCAGTGAAATATTTTATTTTATTTTTTGTTCAGTCTGAAATGTGTTTTAAATAAGATTTAATTTTAAAGAATTTTAAAGTTTGTAGTCCTGTGAGTGTTCCGTTGAGGGGCGCTAAAACTTATATAAACTGAATAATGAGATTTAAAATAACTTGTTTGAGGTCGCTGTGTGTAAATATTAAAACTGATTCAATTTCTGTTTTTATAAAACTGTATAGTTAGGTAATTTCTTGAAATTCTCATTAAGTTCCTAAATAAAACCTAATTTAATTTTGATTGTGTTGATTTTGTTTTTAAGCTCTTTCTCTGTGTTCATCATTTTCGCCGTTAATTTTATTCATATTTATGAAACATGAAATTCAACATTAACCTTGTATAACTTAGCATTTTAAACTAAGTACTTTCTTAATATCACGTTCGATGTTATCTTTTCTAAGTCTGTAGTTAAGCTTCGTATCTTTGTTTAACGCTATGCTCGATTAAACCTTGTTTAAATTGATTTGATGTAGTGCTTAATCGAATGTCAGAAAACATATTTGAGAACAGTAATAACGGCATTATACCCCTAAGGAACGTAGGATAATATAAATAAATATTTCCTGGAATTATAAGATTTTATATCGTATTTAAATTCCTTTTTAAACTCTATTATTTGTCTACATTACCATTTTCGACGTAAATTTACCCTGTCAGATTTTTTTAACTTTTATCTGTCACTTTATAGAAAAATACAACTTTCCCAAAGCCGCATTGAATATTTTTATATACACTATAAAAAACAAAGGGACACGTTTTAATATTGCATTACTTATCTCAAACTTGAAACTAGCAAACTTTGGGAAGTTTGATATGGAATACCTTCATTTACAGTGATACAAAATTTCAAGCTCGCATTGCGGTGCTCTAAGAGGCGACATATATATATATCCAAGACAATAGAGGTTAACTCTTTAACATAACCAACATTTTCTTTTCAAAAATTTGTTATTTAATGTTTTTCATATAACTTTGTGTGCGATTTTCTTAAAGCCTTTAAAGGTCAAGTTCCCATGACTTCATTGATGAATAACTTATTGTAAGTAATGAAATTTGTATACTGAGATGAATTCGAATCCACATCATTTCGGTGCACTCGACGTAGCTTTACCCAAACACTAGAGGCGTTTTAATTAATCTCGTTTATGATTTAAATTCTAATATCTAAATTATTTTTGAACCTTGATTCTCGTTTATCATTCTGTTCTTTTAGAAATTAACGTTACTTGATACTTTTTTCTAAAAATCGTTCTTATGTGATATACGTTTTGATTCCTTTTAATATATCTGCTCTCATTGTTTTTATTTCATTTATTAACTTATGATTAGTACTGTCTCTACTCTTGATTTTTGGACTTTCTACTTCCCTTTTCCAGGTTATTAAATGTTTTTGCTCTTACTTCTCCTTAATGATAATAATACTAATAATACACTTTAGTGTAATTTTTCTGTGTTGCTTTCTTTTTCTCAAATTTACTAAATATTGCTCCTGTTTTTATAGTTAATATTTATAATATAACTTTGTTTCAGTCTTTTTTATCAGTTTTCTTGAAACTATTCATTTTAATAAATTAGTTTTACTCGACAGAGCTTCTTATTTTGATTCTCCTCATAGTATTTTGTGTTGTACTTAATATACAATGAAAGAAAACCCCAAATTTGATTCGAACCTAAGTCATTTCTGTCGTAGACTTATATCGAAGGCCGACATAACTTTACTGTTGTTAGAACAAAAATTTTGTATTGTAATGAGTACTCTTAAGCAGAAAATATACTGCAAGCTAAATAACATTAATAACAATATGTATCTTGAGTGAGCTATCTTTAATCTCTGATGATTTTCATATTTAAAGAAAATAAATTTCAGTTCTGTAAAAATCTATTTAAAAATACTTTTGATGAATTGTAAAAAATATAAGTTATAATGTCACCTTCAAATTGAACGGTAGGAAATTCATCGCAGGTTTCTAACTTTCCTCTTACTCATGGCCGACATTTAGCATAAGTACGCATATCTTGTTAAAGGAATGTAGAAATTTCCTCACGTTTGTATTCTTTCGTTCGCGTGTGGATTTTGTTGCAAAAATCGCCCTTCGTCGCCATGACAACACAATCTGGAAAGACTGTCAATTGCTTGTGCTTTCACAAGTAAACATACTACCACATTTAATAGCTATATTTGATGTTGTTGCTATAGTAACAAGGGCAAGTTGCCATATCTATGTGTGTGTGTGTGTGGACTCTGGGGAGTAAACAGAATATGTTGTAAACAAGGAACCCAGAGGGAGTCGGTTGCCATGGGGATGAAGGAAGAGAGTCTTCTTTAGGTTGTTGATGTAATATCGGCCCCTCGGGACTCAAGCTAATTCTGGATGGCTATGAGGTAATCTCCGTGTTCCCAGAGGTGAAGTAACTAAAGAATTGATAACTCAAATAGTTTTATTTTGTTCTTGTCCTGCTATACTAGAAGATACTTTTGTATGGCACCGCGTGCTGCAGACGTATGTTTTGTCTAATAATAAACTTCAGGAAAGACTTACTTAGAAACGTTGCATCATAAGTAGAAAAGTAGAGAATTCCTGATCATAAGGTAAATAATTTGGTTATGTGACTTTGTTCAAATATAGTTTTCATTTCTTGGGTCACCTTCCATGCTATAATACTTATTGTGGGCACTTAATGGTTATTTCATAAAAATATTTTATAACAAAATATATATTTATGTCTATTGATCATATACGACAATGCTTAATTACGTTGATGTAACTTATTGCATGTTGCTTTTGTTATTTTATGGTTATTTTTGTGGGATTATTCTACAGAGTTTTATATATTTTTATTTCTATAATTCAGTTTAATTCTGAATAGCAGTTTAAAAGCTACAGAACCAGTTGAAGGAGGTTAAAAGTCGTGAAAGAGTAACAGCGTTCATGGCTCTTTACACATACTGTACCTTATAAAGCTTAAACAATATATGCTAGTAAAAATTTTATCGTACGTTTTATAACACTATTGGTTTGAGGGTAAAAATTTGTCAATAATAACAATATCATATTGCAATAGAAATATTAATAACGATTAGGATACCGACATTTTAAAGTGCGAATGTTATTCTGATGGCAGATTTACTGGGAGAAAGAACTGTTTCTAAAAATATGGAATCACAAAAACGTATTGAGTTTTCATGAAAGTTACAATTTTTAATATATTTGTAATTATATTAACTGAAAAATAGGTTTTTTGTATCGGTTGTGGATTAAACGTATTTGTAGGTTAGTTAAACAATTTCATAGAACAAGGCACAACATAAAAATTGCTATGAAATCTCTCCTTTACACACAAATCTACCTAATAAGAAAAAGCTTGTATATCGTTATTGGGTATATTATTTATTATAGTACCTGCTGCGCCTTAGTAACAACTAAGTGGTTGTCATATGCAGTCATGACAAACGAATATGCACTATGATATTTTCATCCTCTTGAATAAATTCACGAATATTACAATTCGTTAGGTAATACTTTTATCATAACGTCACGCAGCTATCTATGATTTAGTTACTATTAATGAGGGCTTTCTGGTTGCTTGATCTATGTGTCATGGTGGAACCAGTTTATGGGTATAATAATTAGTAACTTACGGGAATAGAATCGTCTATTAAAACTCAGTAATGCACTAATAAGATCATTGATTATATCGTATCATATCCGAACACTCCTGTATTCATTAAATTTATTAACATTCATTCATTAACAGCACAGTTAGTTGTTGTTAAGTGTTTTATACGTCGACAAAGCAGAATTTAAACATTCCTAGCTTAGGTTTTAATTTTTTATCTTTATGATAAGCATCATTGTTTGCATCTTATTCCATAACCTTCTATATAATTTTCTTTAACATGAATAATGATTTATTCTCACGCGATATCGTTAAACGTAATGCTTACTTCCACCTTTGTGTTCAGTTAAACAATGTTACATTTCTTTTTGAGTGAATCTTTTGCATGGATTTTGACTACTGCCAAATAAAACTACAGCCGAGCAAGTTTATTTTTTAAGAAATAGCTCCTATTATTACTCTTGTGTGTGGGCCGGCCCATGAACTTTGCGCTACACGACCCTATGCGTCTAAAGTCTCGTGGTTAATATGTGTGTGTGTGTATGTATTAACTAAATATGGTGTTCACAGCAAACAGTTTTAAAAGCAAGAAGTTATTCTATCTGTGTTGAGATGATAATTGCGGCAAGAAAAGTTACATGTTTTATTATGTTTTTTTTATATAAAAGAGTTAGCACAAAGGATCACATATAAAGTGTAATAGACTTAAAATACGACTTAAAACTCGAGCGCTTTCGAATAGTTGACTATTCTTCTTCCTATTGAAAGTTACATGTTTTATTATGTACATTTCTATTGAAAGTTACATGATTTATTATGTACATTCCTATTGAAAGTTACATGATTTATTATGTACATTTCTATTGAAAGTTACATGATTTATTATGTACATTTCTATTGAAAGTTACGTCTTATTATGTATATTCATATATAACCTTAGCAATATAGTTTTATATTTTTCTTTTGTGGTTTGAAACGTTATGTCCTACAGAGAACGCTCGTTATGATGATGTCAATATCTGAACAAATATATAAATTTTCTTGAAATTTTGTTATCACTTACTTTACTAGAATTGAACATTTATTAATTGAATTGAATACACCGCCTTATGTTTTAGTGATTGTGTCAAACTTTGCATTCAATCATCAACATGGCGTTAAACATTGGTAATTGATAGAGTTTATAATATTGGTGTTAACCAATGGTGAGAGTATACTAAGTTATAGTACACAGTTAACTAGATTACAAAATAATTGTCAGCAACAATAGGGAAAAGTAGAGCAAATATTTAGTTCCCAGTAACAGAATATGAAATCAAATTACAGAATTCATCATCTATAGTGATAAATAGACAGCACTTATTATAGTGTGGAAAGTTAACGTGAAGGGTATTGATTTAATGATTAACATTAAGTTCCGGTCAGAGAAAGCTACCTACGTAGATCAAAAATAAAAATCAAACCGGCAGTGAGTATAGCTAATTAAAAATGCTTTTCTTACGTTCTTTCTTATAAAAATTAGAATGTATTGTTTCGTCAGTTGGATACTTTTTCTGTTAACGATATTTTTGGCTGTAAACCCGATAATATCTCACAAGGTTTGACCAACTTAAAAGATTTAGGTAAGTCCTCAATCCATATACTAAGCTTACTATGTAAAATAATTTTTACACTAAAAGTATAATAGTAATTAAAAATTGTAAAACTAGATATACTAAACATTCTAACTAATACTGTTAATAAAAGTAACATTAAAGAAAGAATAGAGTATACCTTTCTTATGGAAAACACAACACTAGTTGTTAACTACAAATACCGAAGTAAATTTCATGTTCGTTGAATAACATAATATCGTAAGTACAGTAGTACTTATAGTAGGAATGGGCCAGATGTGCAATATGCGCAACATAAATTAAAATCTCAAACACACTGCAAACAGCATGTAAACAAAACTTAATAAACACTTTACACATACACTGTTGAGTAGAAAACAAACCAAATGCGGAGTAACAAGTTACTAAAGTACTTGAGAAAGTCGGTAGAGTAAAAACAAAAATTTCACAAAACCACAAATTTGTGGGTATAAGCACGATTGTTCTGTATTGGACAAAGCAATTTTATCGTAGCAGTCGGTACCTAAGACGTGAGTTTCCTATGTGAAGCCGAACGCTACCACTGCCGAAGTCTGACACGGCTTTGATCGAGTGCTCGGGACTGAAAACAAGAATGATAAGTTGTATAACTCACATTTGCATTATTATCAAACTAAGTGTAACTTATTGACATTTAAGGTTGTACTGGAAACAGTGCAATTTTTAAAATATGACTTTTAAGGAAACAAAATGACAGGAAAGGAGAAAATCTTATGTTGATAATCTTAAAAAGTCTTTGTTTCAGCGAAGAGAGCATTACTACAATAATAGAGATAACATTAGATACAGTAATGCTGAATATGCGAAACAAGCCTCAGCCAATAATCAAGCCAAAGAAAAGGCTGCCACCCTGGCTAGATTGAAGACAAACTATAGCAAAAATATCAACAAAAGCCAGGAAATGTCGAGAGATAGCTCTACGAAAAGCTACGAGAAGGATAGGTCTAAAGCTCAGTCACTTTCGAGACTTAGTACAAAAAAAAGCTATCGAAAGTGAGACAGGAAGCTCCAATAGTCATACATTGCTTATGGGAGATATTATAGTTATCTGAAAAGTCTTTGTCCCAGCGAAGAGAGCATTACTACAATAATAGAGGTAACGTTAGATACGGTAATGCTTTTTGAAAATGTTAAATTTATTGAGAATTTAGAAAAGATGAACTACTCATAAAACTTAGTTGAAGTCTATAATTGGATCAAAGTTCAGAATAAAACACGAAGTAGGAATAGGCGGAACGATGGTCACACCCACTTTGAGATTGCACCGTGTCAAAAACACCAAGTGTTATAATGTTATCCCGCCCATTTCTACACTGTTTCCTTACTTTTTGGTGCTCCCATTCCTACTTCGTAATTTGTTATTTAAAGATTTTTTTACACTGGTTGGCATAACCGTGTATGTTTGAAGTTTTTCGTTGTTGTTTTGACTTCTTTTCCCTTTGGAATATTTATTATTTTTTTAGATTAACTATCTTTACATTTATATTATACCTAGAAAAATTTAGAGTTTATATTAAGTTTATAATGTCATCTCTTATTTTCCATCAATTTTGAGATGGATGAACTATCTTAAAGTCATCCATCTTGTAAGAAAAATTCTTCTACATCTTACTGATAAAGGCATATTTTATAAGAAATATAATTTTCAGATGAATTTTGCATATTACAATCGCTCTGTCTTGAATCCAAGATGCTTTCAATTTTGGTCCTTTCAGGTTGTTTAGAATGGATATGTTCTGGGGATCTGTAATCCTAGAAGGTGTTTTAAACAAAGCGAATCATTTCTTTAAATGTGGTATTAAACGTTCAGGAAACAAAAGATGAATAAATATTGATATTAGAAATAGAAAACCTGAGACATATAATATTTGTAAAGATAGATTTTTGTTCAGCAGTTTAGTTAGTTTTCTGATTATAAGGAATCAAGATGTAAAGAGCTGTGTCCAAGCTGAGCTTGAACCCTGGATCCTCGGTTTACAAGAGTCCTATGTGACCGATGCCCTTTCACCTGAGCTACTTTAAATGTAGTCTCAACTAGATAACAACTATCCTGACCGTTACAACATATTCATGGGTATTTCAAAAATTTTTATTTTACGCCCCCCCCCCCCTCGCTTCAATGGCTGAGTTGTAAGTATATAGCTAAAAATCGATTTCGGTACCCACGGTGAGCACACCCCAGTGCGAAGCTTTGAGCTTGAGAACAAACAAATCAAAATTTTGATGATACTTGATAATTAATGGTGAAACATTTTGAGATTGAACTTTTTAGAAAAAAAAATGTTCCTTTGAAAGTGGATGGAATCATGATTCAGTATACATACAATTGTATATGCCCATCATTTTATAACCTCCGAAAAGAATGCCCCACAGTGGCACAGCGGCATTTCTGCACATATAGCCCATTGTGTAGCTTTGTGCTTAATTACAAACAAACAAAGGCTAAAATAATATAAAACTAAGAAAAAGGTGGTCACATCTAAAATTAAGTTGCCAATGTTTTCGTGTCTTATATATCATTCAAAATGATAAATTAACCATATATTAAACACGCTGTGTGTTTGATGAATATTATCAACTTCCAACTGTCTCTATAATATATCATTTTTTTTGAAGAAATGTGTTATAATTCAAAATAATTCATTTATATAGTAGCAAAATGTGAGTCGATTTGATCTTTAAAAACAAGTTCTTGCAGTTTTGACATATTATGTTTGGTGTTTTAGTAAAGAACAATGTATACCTGAGAGTTAGAAGTTGGTCCTGTGTTCGCTTGTTTCTAGGAAAAATAATTATTTCGACAATTTTATTGTTGTGATATTTTGAAAGAAACATGTTTTGCATTATTTCGTTAAAAATATGTATGAGGTTTATGCCAAGTCTAAGGTACGGTCAATTTTAAATACGTATGTATTAATGAAATTACCTGGTTTCTGCTCCAAAAATGACTTTGCTGTCCACATGCATTTTCTATATATATACCTGAAAGTTTACTTGAATTAACAACGTTTTTGCGCATTTCACATAATATAACCAGACTTGACTATTGACGATAATGTATCTTTTTTATCATATAAATTTATCTTAGTGTGATATTTTCAGAATATATTCACAATGACCAAAAAAAAAGAGGTATTTGTAAACGTGCGTTAAGAGAAATTGGTTACACAATCATAGAGGGCAGCACGTTATAACAGCGCATATAATTTTAGTAATATAAGAGAACTTCTGTGTTATGTATTTAGCAGGTGAACTATTCCAATTATATTTTTAGACTAACAAGATGTTTTAGTCGTACAAAACGTCGGTAGTTGACATCACAGCTGATCCGGCTTAGTTACCATGGAAACAACCCCCCTCCCCCCAACAACTTGGATGTTTACACTGCGTTGAATTTTATGAACAAGCCTGCTCGAGACGAGTCTAGTTTATACCAAGTTGTTTGCGCAACGCGAGGAAGAAAAACAAATGCATCTAAGAAAACAGCGGTCCATTGAGGCTGTGTTTACTTTGCCCGCATGTTCTGTTTGGCTCTGCAGGAAACATAAACATGAGAGCTGGTGTTTCTATGGCAACCGGCCACAGATGGCAGTCAGTTTAATTAATGTGAGCAGTTTAATAAAAGTATTGTTGCCTCAAGCTTCAGCTGCAGTAATGAATGCATAAGAGGAAGTTTTGTTACGAGACAAATCTGCAACACTGACGTCTAGAGCCGGGACAGGAGAAAAAAAAATGAGGCTTCGTAAAGAGTTTCTAAGCCATTCAATTTATGCAATAGTAGCATTTTAGAATGTTTAATTGAAACCTAAGACATTTTAGAAGTATTGTGTTTACATTAACGTCGACTAAATTGTGTTTTTCTCATTTGCTCGCGCTGCGATGAGATTTATAAATCAATACTTGCCATGAAAACTTGAGTTAAATGTTGTTCCTGATGACGGTAATTTAGAATATACTGTAGTTAAGTTTGTTTTTTTCCTGGAAACGAATAACATAAAACAGGAAACAAAAACCGCTTTGACGTACAAAATCAAAGTAAGGAACGTCTATTGCCATAAGGAGTTTCTGTTTTGGAAAGAAATAATTTAATTAAGAGAATTGTCTTAGAAAGAAGCGATGGTTTTTTTTATATTCTGCATGCATATGCCTTATCTTTATTCAATTAAAATGTACTGGAATTAGTTTGTTCAAGCAAATGAAGCACGGTAAAGCAACCAAAGGCGTTATTTTCTTTACAAACAATACAATTGTTTTCGAAACTTAAAAAAATGACTGGCATGTTAACTAAACATCATTTCTTATTTTTGTGTATTTTGATAATTAAGTTAAACTAAGTTACTATCCTATATCTTTTTTAATATCGATGTTTGTTTAAGTTAAATTTATATTTAGAAATGTACATAACTTATGGTGTTAAATCTGTATTGCGAAATTCCCGCCTATTCACTAACATTGTAGAACATTTTCGAGAGTAAGAATCAACAATATATGTGTGTACGTAAACACCGGTGTGTCGTTTATATTGTTGCATAACCTGAAATATCTATATATATATCTATATATATAAAAGACAAAGTTTGTTTATTTTGTTCGCTATAGGAAACCAAACGGTTGAACTTACAAATTTTAAAATAACTTCATAATAACCAGTTTTTTACAAAAAATTTAATGGTGCTGTTTATTTTGTATTTGGTGTAGTATTTAATGACGAAATTGACAATTAATGATTATTAATAATTTTTTTTTGAAATAAACATACAAACGTAAGCACGTTTTGCACATAGAAAGCGTTATGGCGGGAGACACTCAGATCACCTTGCTGTCAATTCAGTATTTCCAAAAAAAGAATTTTCTTTAAATAGTGCTAAGTGGTTTCATAAGTGATTTAGTAACTTTGT
>NW_013666401.1:107529-112442 GCF_000517525.1 Limulus polyphemus
CGGGTAACTCAGCAAGTATAAGTATATATATATATATTGACTTGCTATAGTTGATGTGCTATAAACCTCGGAAGCTGTAACTGATTGTTATAACGATTATTAATCGGGAATATCAGATATTTGACCGAGAACGTTTATAGATTTCGAAAATTACAAACCATTTAACTTTAGCGAATTCACATCGGACATTAGTATTTTTGCGAAAACATTATATAACGTCACCGGTAGGATAAATCGGCGTGTGTGGCTGGCGAAGAACGAAAAACAGAGCTAGTTAGCTCCCAGTTAAGTGAATTGTATCTCTATCAACTCAAATATAATTCGCTAATCGTGAACCCTCCGTAATATATCAAGGAAGTTCCAGACCAGATAGAGGACTAAATATTGTTTGTAAGTTTATAAAACTTTTGCACATAGATCATTATTTGTAATAACCGTTATTGTAAATTGTGTTATTGTTTATACATTAAAATATATTTGTATTAAAAAAACTGTGTGTATCAATCTTGCTGGCAAGTATAATAAATTGGATACATATCGACATTTATTTAATTTCTAACTCTAAGTTATCATTTAACTCAGTTTCAGGCTATTCGAAATTATGATACGTTACATAATAAATTGGAGATGTGTCCGGGATAAATTGTAATACGTAACAGCGTGAATTACCTATTCCTTTCAAAACGGTGAAAAGGATTACTGAAAGCATTTACTATAGTGGCCCGGCATGGCCAGGTGGTTAGGGCGCTTGACTCGCAATCTGCCGGTCGCGTGTTCGAATTCCCGTCACATCAAACATGCTCGCCCTTGCAGCTGTGGGGGGCGCTATAATGTCACAATCAATCCCACTGTTCGTTGGTAAAAGAGTAGCCCAAGAGTTGGCGGTGGGTGGTGATGACTAGCTGCTTTCCCTCGTGTAGCTTTGCTCGAAATTCAGAACATATAAACAAACTTGCTATAGTTGTTACGCTTGAAGTAATCTTAGTCTTTGTAAGATCTATATTAATATTATAATGCCTATGTTCTTCAGAGCAGAGTAAACAAGGATAATCACGTTGCACACCAGAGAAGAAAAACATATCCCCCACTGTCATTAACGCAATTCAAATAATTTTTTTCATCTAAATCTATTTATTCTATAAATAAATAAACGAAAGAAGAGCAGCGAAAACTTCCTTTTAGTTTTCTTAGACTATAGCTACAAAGTAGGCTATATGTGCTCTGACCCCAACTTGTAGGTCCATAAACTTAGCACTATTCTACCGAGAGTAACGAGGTAAAAATATGATTATCAAAGATTCTAGAACTCAAGTCTCATGGTTGTTTAATGGAATACTACCGATAGTTCACTTCATTAATCCCTCTATCCTTGTTTCATCTCTGTCCTGAAGTTGATAACTCATACATCATAATGCCTATTTCTCCTACTGTGTTTTAGTACATAGGCCAGATTGGAGGGAGACTGATATTAATTACCTTCATTATAAGACTGGTATTAGTTGGAGTTTTACCTGAAAAACACTAACATATAAATTATGTACTCTAACTATTAGAAATGGCGCGAATCAGTTGCAGTCGTCAGCGATCTATGTGACCAATATATAATTCATGAATAAATCGACCGTGTCTAAGCAGCTTCTGATAATCCATTTGTGTTTATTGTGTTGAATTTCTTCACACAAAGATACTGATTTGACAATGGGTTTAGTGCTATTCATTACGTTATATTATTTACGTATTATTATTTTTAAATGAGTAGCTGTTTTCAAATTTCTGTCGCTGTCGTTTTTCAGTATAATACACAGGTGTTTTTATAGTGATACAAGCAGTTAATTTATTCAATCATATCAATGTGTACATAAGTTACTGTATTTTACACACTATTCACAAAGGACATTTAAATATTGAGATGCATGTGTGAACGTGATTTGTTTTAGCTCAAATCTGCCCATCGCGAGAATCGAACCCCGGATGTTAGCGTTGGAAATACATAAATTTACCGCTGACACACCGAGGAGACAAAGATTGACATTAGTTCAAATATCAAAGTCGAGTTGCAATTCATCGACTTTCATTAAAAACGGGTTTTCTGGAATGGACAATGTTTGATAAGACAAAAGATGTAAAATAATATTATGTTATTTAAAAAATTGAAAGAAAGCTTCATTTTGACAGTAAAAGAAAAAAAATATATGGGTTTTGTGCATTATATAAATTTTCCCGCTACTCCTAAATGGAACATTATAAAATTTATGATACAGATTTTCTGTAAGGTTTTCAGAGTACTTTTAAAATTAATCATTTTATGCACACTCATCTATCTGTTTTCAAAATTCACTCAAAAGCCCCAAAAACTCTGGTTTGGATTTTTGTTGCACACAACTCCGCATTTACCCCTTCAGTTTCAAGTAGAGAAATATATTTTTTTATTGTTAATGTCAGCATAGCTCTTCAATCGCACTAGCGTATAGGGGGTTTAAAAGATTGAACACTACTCAATTTATTTGTCCCCCTTCGCTCTCTGTTTTTCTCCGCCCATCTGGTATTCAGTGAAAGGCCTTTACTGGTAAGTTTACCGGCTATTTGTCACAATAGGCGTCGAGGCAATTTGTTTCCTTCCTAGATAGGTGAAGTAAAGTTGATGTGCTTACTTCAACTTTACTGATACGTAGCTACTTGTGTAAAAAGAAACAGAAAGTCAGTCGAAAAAATCAAAATATATCTCTGATAAATTTAGAGAGTTTGACTAACGTTCAAGATTGCCGAGATCATTCATTTTTGTCAAACCATCATGAATTTCATAACGGAGTTTTTTACATCTACTCCTTGTGCAGTGTTCATGACAGGCAATCACACATAAAGCGTGCAGATAATTCTGCCACTGGACGCGTGCGATAGCAGGGCTTCGGCACGCGCTGCAAATGAAGGTTTTTGTGGCAAGCATTTTAACCAGGACCATTTGTCAGGATCGTAAGATGAAAGATAAAGGTTGCGCTGTGGAATGGCAGCAATTTATGAATTGTGATTCGACGTTGCACTTTCAAATGTTTTGTTTATCTGATTTAGCCGTATACTATTTAGCTAGAATTTTTTTTAATTTAATGATAATAGTTGTAGGAGGAATACCAGTTTCATCTTGCCTTATCCACGCATTCGGTAAGAAACTTGGAAGGGGTCGTTCGAGTAGAATTGGACTTCAGATCGTCATATTTAAATATGGACTGCCAATTAAAAAATCGGGATTACCTGAAATTACTGTCCAATAAAAAAGTGGAATTTTAGGATTCTGTGGCAGAGAAAAACTCAAAATACAAAAGTAAAATGCTTTAGTTACAGACTGCAATTTTTTATTTAGTTGTAGTGCAAGTGTACTCAGGTAAATTTAGTCACAGATAATCTTCTTCTCTGCTTCCATTAATTTAATTTCTTTGCTTGAAGGGATGTTTCATTTCTTAACAAAATTAGAATTAAGCTTTGAATTAAAAAAGAATAAAAAATAAAATGTCATTTGTTACTCCTTTATAGAGTTTCAAAATTGTAAGATTTTTCCCGTATTGGGCTTCACTGTAAGACTCGCACACTATTGACTACACGATTCCATACTTATTTTATGAACAGCACAACTTCTCTTTCTTCTTGTATTGTGTTCTGCAATATATAAACACTAAATAATATAACGTCACAATTTATAATTCCGTTTTTCATGTACATTATTTCATCTCACTGAAAGGTAAACAAGATGTATTTTCTTAAACACCTGGAATATTGTTCATGTTTCGGGTATTAAGTGGTTGATCTTATATTTTTAGAACTTTACCTAAATTATAGTGTTCAACCTTTAAGCCATTAGTCTTCATTAAAATTGAAAAATGGTGGTAAAAGTCTAACAAAAGAAATTATATACATATTAGTTTCCTCTGACAAGAAATATGAAATAATGCTGTTTTTGAAGTATTCGAGTGGGAGAAATTGAATATGGTTATGCTAGTGAAACACGTGGGTAATCAGTTAATACAAAAACATGTTCTCAGTACCCCACCACTACTTATTTAAAATTATCAGATTTTTCTTATACAGTTAATTAATTGAAATTTAATGTCTGTTTGTTTTAGCGCAAATCTACACAGTAGGCTATTTGCGCTATATCCACTAAGAAGAATCGAATCCTGGACTTTAGTTTTGTAAGTCCTTAAAATTATCGTTGACCCAATGGGAAATAACTAAAATAAACATATATACATGATAAAGAGACATTATGGAACACTTGGGGATCGCGAGAATTTTCACTGTATAACAGAAGCATCTAGTTTCACTATACTATACTAATACATTAGTGAACGTGCAAACTATTAATTTTATAGGCATTCATCAAGAATATGTTTATGGTATATATCTTGAGAAAAGTAAGATTTTGGCCTGCGCATTCATTAAGTGTCATCGCGCTGTGCAGTTTGATGGGATTTCGTTTAAATTCAGAGCTGCACATAGTAATTATATTTTATACAAGAAAGTGATTTTGTACAAAAAAATTACTTGCTCCAAAAAAATGACGAATTTCAGCTGCTATTAACTATTTTTTAGATCTTTATAGCTTTCCATACATGACGTTTCGCTATTTGAGACCACGTTGATTACCACGTAGACACACCACATCTATCCATCTCCTATCACCTAATACTAATTCCACATATTCAATTATATTTCCAGGTGGAAGTAATGCCATGTAACATTTTATTCGGATGCTTTCCTTTTATTTCGACACCACATTGTTATTTCTCCGAAAGGGAGCCCAAGGCCGCCTGGAGGGATCATCAGCTGTTTTAACCACTCGCACCATAATACAGTAGCGTGTTGTCTGTCAGTTAGTCAGTAGGCAATAAAATGACGTCACATAAGTGACGCTTAATGTTGCA
>NW_013666401.1:112591-120229 GCF_000517525.1 Limulus polyphemus
AAGCGTGCGCATGCCATGAATCACGAGAAGAATTATGCATTATTTATGCTACAACACAGCATGATATATGAACTTCAAAAGCAAGTAATAAATATATTTGTTACTCTTAATTTTGGTTTCATTTAATCTTGAAAACAGAACACTTTCGGGAACTCTGCGAAGTACATCTAGTATATATTTCTAGCTAGAACTTTAGAGTTTCTGGACGCCTCGTATTTGTTCTTCTGTAGCACTTGGGTGAACTATCTGCTCTCCGGTAGGTCAGCGGTATATTTACGGGCTTACAACGCTAAAATCCGGGGCTGTATTCCCTATGGTGAACAGAGCGCATATAGCCCATTGTGTAATTTTCTAAAATGTTTAATTTACTAATTTTAGGCGTGTAACCTAATTTTTAATTTAAAAAAACTATTTTTTTATCATATTTCAGTCTTTCCATATATTGTATAATGCGGGTTTTGATAATGTTTCAGATGTATACGCAGAAAGGAAAAACGCCACGTGAAAACTAGCTCGTTCTTTAAAAAGTTCAGTACTTGATATACACAGATAGGATTGAATGTAGCAAAAGTCCAACAATAATAACTTTCAACATTTATCACGAAAATACTTTCTATAAAATTCACAACCACACCCTTGCCACTAAGCGATAAAAATATTTACTAGAAGATGAATTAATGTAAAAATAAATCAGTTTGAGAGATGAAGTAAATTTGATTGTCCTCATCCATTTTTATTTCTTTGCTTCTAACTTTACTGCACTTCATCATCACTATCTATGTATTAAAATTAGATTTCTGTGCGTCGCTTGAAAAGCTTCCAGTAAGATGAGGTACCTGCATCAGGGCGATAAGATAAAGTGATCTTAAACTTGTTACAGGAGCACTAGAAAGTAAGATATACCTAAACACACTAAAATAATTCAGTTTATATGATATAGCTAAATTAGAAGGTTTATGTTTATATCGACATTATTTCTCAGGACTGCGTTCTTCGCATGGATAAAAGAAACACAGTTCTGTCTGTTGCTGTAATTATTTTTACAGATGACGTTAATTAGCGTTTAAAATGACTCCTTAAAGAATAGAAAGGACTTAATACAACTTATATCATTGTTTTTTGTTAGTTTTTTTTTACCACGAGGTTTAATCGCATCAGTTTAATTTATTTTTGATTGGTCAGATAAGATTATATTCTACTTCTAATTGATCGCGTCAATAGTCAGCTCATGTGGACATTTATTTTCTTTGTGTATGTAACCAAGTTATAATTGTTTTATTCTATTTGTCGATGTTGTTAAATATTTTCTAGTTGTATCCACAAAAACTGGAAAAATATTTACCAACATCAAAAAATATTTGTACACAAAAAATATACTAAAGAAAGTTATTAATGTACTTTAACCTAGCTGCAACTTTAGAAATTAAAAGGAAAATAAAAAGGAAAGCAAGAGTGCCTATATGTGTCTAACAGCATCATGGCCTGAACATAATTTTATACATCCAACACAGGGCGTCACCTGTATAAACTTTTTTTATTTTCAATGTATTTCTTAAATTATAATCCTCAAACTTATATATATAATACTCAAATGCGTTATACTAACAATTTTAGAATTCCTTAGGTTAGTTTTTTACATTTAAAAAAATTATGTTCATAAGATCTCACTGTCTGTCATGGCCAACCATTAACACATGTTATCACTTGTAGAATGTTAATTGAAAAGGAAACAGTCTATCGGGTTCTAGATATATCTCTACTTTTATTAAGGTGTCTCTTACTTACTTCTTCCGTTTTATAAGTAATAAAAAATACATCTTTGCGACTGAAGACAACTGATAACAAATCCGTGCAGTTGAAAATTAAGCTTAACGTGTTATCACGATATCGCAAGGTCTCCGGTCTTCACATTAGGCTTAACTCGCGTATTCTTTTATTCCTTTTTTGTTGTTGTTACTGTCGATTATAAGGGTTTTTATTTGTTTTTGGTGTTAGATGATTTCGACCTGAACAGCATTTTCCAAGACACATAAACCATATGATCAGATTAGAGATTTATAAATTTAGTCAAATACATCACTAATTTAGAACTGATCAGAAGAGGGCAACCAACCAAAACATACCAACACTGTACTCTAAAACAGTCAAACTATCAATCTGTTTTTATACCGTTCGCTACCGATGGGATACACATGTTAGATTGTATTGATTAATTTTATATTTTTGACTATTAAAGCATTGTACGTAAAAAAACGACAAAAAGGATAGGATGAAAGCATTCATTTTCTCTATAAAATACAAAAGTGACCCTAGCAGTTAGTAGTGGAGTTAACTGCAATACTGATGACATTTTGTGCAACTTCTATGTTCTTAAACTCCGTACCCAACAAAGTCACAAAACTTTAAACAATTTGTTGCATTAAATAGTTTAGAAAAGTGTGTTTAAAAAGCTCATAGGGCTCATATGGACCCCTACCGGCAATTCTAGGGTTAATTGAATAACAGGATTGGCAGTCACAGTTATAACGTCCCCACGGCTAAAGTGCAGAACCTGTTCAGCAGCATATCATGAAGCGAACCTTGGACCTTGTATATGATGTTCGACACACTGATACTAGGCCACGTCTAGCCGTTTTTGTTTTTAAGTGAACACTTTAATAGGTGATTTTCTCTCAAATATAACATAGCTAGTATTTATTAATGTTTATTTAAATATTTACAAAGTATTTCAAATGCTAACAGATACGTAAAACAATTAAAATTACCATTCTAAAATTATTCAATTATTTTTATATGTTTCGAAAATTAATTCTAGAATAAATGGACAGAGATGGTGATTACCATACTTAAATGTATCAGAGTTTGATATGCTTTTGCTGTTAAAATTCGAAATTTTTTTTTAGAAAAGTAGCCAATGGAAACAATACATGTTCATGATATGTTCTCAGATCTTCATTCTGTAATCAGGATTTAACGAAATTATGAAAACAGGTATGCCTATGTATTAAACAAATTATGAAACTTTGTATTTTTTATGTCTTTACCCCTCTCAATGGCTCAGCGGTAACCTTGAGAACTTATAACGCTGAAACTTGGGGTTATATTCATGTTGTGGACACAGTGAATGCAGGACTTAATTTTGTTTTCGTTTCAGTATTATAGTTTCATAAACTCAACGTCTTTAAATGTTGTTTTTTATCATAAGTTTGTGTATTGTGGTCGAAGTATAATCGTTACTATAGACCTGTCGTGTGATTGTATTTATCTATATAATAAGATTCAGTGTCTGTGTTTGTCCTCCTAAACCGCTGGTCACGCCGATTTCTAAGTGGTACCAAACGAATCGTCTTGGGCCCGAGGTTTGCAAAAAGTTAAAATAGTTCACCCCAACCCTTGGGGAACCCGGAGATTTCCCGAAAAACCCTTCTCCTAAACTGCTAGACTCACCAACATCTAAATGGTGCCAAGTGAATCGTCTCGGTCCCGAGGTTTGCACAAAGGTAAAACTTTTCACCCAACCCTTAAGGAATACGGGTATTTCGCAAAAACACTTTAACGGGATTCCCCGAAATCGGACCCCAAATTTAGCATTGGCTTACATTAGAGCACGTAAATAAGTAGGCCTACTAATTACCGTTCCTAACTTGGTTAAAAAAAATTCAACTTGTATTATAGTGACAATGATCATTGAACCGAAAAAAAAGCAAAATAGTAGTTCAAGCATTAAATTTGCATTATAAATCCCTGTAAATGTGGATCATAGGCTCACGGGTTTGCTAGTATTCTTATAATTCCAAGCGGCGAGCAGGTCACATAGTATAAACAAGTTGAACTACCTATGAACTCGACCATTTCAAATAAAAAAGATTATTTATTATTGATATTGTTTATTATTTTAGAGGAACAGGGATAAAATATTTATTACGTTTTTGACATCAGTTTTTTTATCATGACCACTCTCAACGTTTCCTAGTAACGCCAATGAATATTTCTAAATGTAGGCCTATTAAGTTTGATATACTATTAATTATATAATCGCTGACTTTTAATTCGTGCAATATGTCGTTGAAAATGCACTATTATCTTTCGTAGAGCGACAATATAATGAGAAAAAACTATTAAGCATAATTTGTAGCAAAATCCACAGTTTATGACTTATACTGGCTTTTAGGTTTTTCAGGTAAATAAATTAGTTCTACAAAAAACTTCAGTTTCTTAAGTTTTTCTTATTCGTTCTAAAGTCAATGCTAAACTAAACTATTAGTACTTGTTTCTTTTATTTAAAATTATATTCAGTAACACAGGTGGTTTTTTTTTTAAATTGTGCTAGAGTACTGGCTCAGAACCCAATACACTCTGTCCAAGTCAAGTATACAATTGGTTCTTAGGTGTCACCATCTAAGACAAAACTCAGTCTAGGGTATTGTATATTACTTTATGGGGCAGTTTCTTGTAGCCATCATCACTATTTATGTAAAGCAATTTTTTTATTGTCATATGGGGCTGGAAAATATCAAACAATCATTTGTATTGTATCTGGTGATCGCCCAGCTATATAGAGACTGTGAATTATGAAAGCATTTTTGTCGCGTTTCTTTTTTTTTTTAAGAAAGATGCTTCTTGACACTGGAACAATCAAGACGTGGTATCAAAGTCCTGTTTCCTTTGTCTCAGTTCTTCTGTCAGCGGCGTATTTGTTCATGTAGAGATCACTTTGTGTTAAAACATGTTTTTATTTATTTTCAATACAGCATCTTGTTTTTCCTTATTTGCATCCAGTCTTAATTACCTAATTTCGAGTTTGAACCTCATCACAGCCAGACTTTGTTTTTCTTTTATACGACCTTTGTTATTAACATATTATTACTGTATAATACCAATAACCTATAATACATTGTACTGTATAATACAGAATATTGAGTATGTTACATTAAAACGATCTTCACTAAATAAATCAGTAAGTAACGTGATAACCACAGATTATATAAAGTTGCAAAGGGACGGAATGTATCAGAACTACATTTTGATATTGTTTAGTGTTTTGTAGGTAGGCAGCAAAATAATCATACACTCAAATCGCAAAGATGTGTTCAATCAGGGATTTAGAATTTCCAAGACAGGGATATCTCTTGCACCTGATAACATTGTAAAAAAAAGAAATATGGATTAACTTGGGCCCAAGACCATCCAGAAAGAGACCAGCAACAAGTCGTACCCCAGCGGTAGTATGCAAAACTATGTGTTATTGTAACAGGTGAGAATCTGCGATCACAAAAGTCAGTGGCAAAAGCAGTGCACGTGCCCCAGACAACAGTACACAACATAATCAAGAATAATCACTGTTTGGAAAGCGAGATCAGTCACGCGAACCTCACATGAACACAAGCTACTTCCACAACATATTTCTCCAACCGTCGCATACCTCAAACAGATGGAGAGTTAAGCATCTAATCATGCTTTTCCAGTCGACTTGATGAGCCCTGGTATTGAGCAAAAGGCCTCGTCATCATTAATTTTCGTGTGGTTGACATATTATAATGTATTATCCTTTTGCTTTTACTCACGGATTCTTATAATTCCGTATGAAGACATACCGATTAAGTCACCAGACGCCGCAACACCTATAGATTTCTGTGGATCAGACTTTTGCAACTGACGCTGGGAACTGTCAAATGCATATACTACATGGATTATGGAAACCATGTGGGGAAGAGTGGTATGCTTTAGACATTACAGCCTTATGACAAAGCCTTTTGCAATGGAAACTACGCTGCAGGGCTGTTGTCAAGGTGCATTGTCAGATAGAGCATGACTGGACGTAGGAACATGGACTGTAATGTGTGAAGAAGCTCCAACATCATTTTAACATAAGACACTCAACCTTTGTATAATGCCAACAACTTGTAGCTTATAGTTCTATGTATTACTAAGAAAATTTAACACATTGTTATTTAGTAACCCTAACTCCAAAGTACACCACTTGGAAATATTTATAGCACTAATAATATGTAACACAGAGATAATGTTAGCACTAACAACTTATAATATATTGGTAATATATAAACTAACAAACATGCGACGCTTTCATGCATGTACGCAGGGGGAGGGGGGGGGGTTCGAGAGGGTTCGGCCGAACGCCCTATTTTTTGATATAAAAATTATGCTCATCTAACTATTTATAGCGCTGCTGCTTATGATACTTAACGTATTCTATATAGCCCACATTCTTCTGATCAAGCATTTGCATTTTTGGACTTGAAATAGTCGCATGCCTCAAAACCCCCGGTAGCATTAATTTGTTTTGCCTGCTGGTTGTGTTTCGCACAATATGTCTTGGCTTTTGATCTCACAAAATTTGAACCCCTTTTCAAAAATTCTGCGAACTGGCCTGACTTTGGTAGTATATAATACTAATAACTTACTACTCGTCATGTGGTTAAGACAGTGTGAACTCTGTTTTTTTTTGTTTTTTTTCTTCACGAGAACGTACGCTACCGTCCCTAGACATCTGTCATGGATTTTTTTTACATGTTTTGTAAATGTGTCATATTAATTTCAAGAAATCAGTACTAGTGACTCATAGCTGAAATTTCATAAATAGCATTAGGTTTGTTTTTTTTTTTTAGAATGTGTCGCAAAGCTGCATAAGGGCTCTCTGCGCATAGCCGTCCCTAATTTTCAACTTATAGATTAAAGAGAAGCAACTAATCAAATCTTGGGGCTACTCTTATTTGACCGAATAGCAGGAACTGAACATTACTTTTACAGAGTACACACGAACTCAATGTGCGGAGCCCATTTTGTGGAACAGAACGCTAAATAAAATTCACAGTCCACGCTAATATCAGGCCACACCAGGTCCAAATAGTATTTAGTAACAACTTGCAAACCCACAGACACCTGCTAGTGTATTTTTCCATTTGATGCAGCTTGCATATCTGATATTTTGTCTTAAAGGGTACTCTGTCTATATGCTTACTTTGTCGATCAACGGGAACACCATATTTATAGGACGCGTGAAAATACTCGACTTCAAGAACTTACTGGAGGTATACATATCGCTTAGATATAAACAGGTCTTACTCTGGATAAATGACGAAATATTATGATTGAATATGTATCGGTGAAACCGATATATTAAGGGATGAAGGCAACGTTTCTTATTCTTGTGTCCAAAGTAGTCGCATTGTAATTTTCTTCTTTTAAATCACGGACATATTCTCCACCCTATAACTAGTTAGCTAATATTCCGTGCCAAGAATAAGTTGTTTTAGCTTTTTACACTTTTGGATAAATTATGTAACTTATGACAAAACGACCGGATTCATTAGTAGTCTCTTTGTAAATTATGTAGCTAATGACAAAACGACTGGATTCATTAGTAGTCTCTTTGTGTTATGTAACTAATGACTAAAACGACCGGTTTCATTAGTAGTCTCTTTGTAAATTATGTAACTTATGACAAAACGACCGGATTCATTAGTAGTCTCTTTGTAAATTATGTAGCTAATGACAAAACGACTGGATTCATTAGTAGTCTCTTTGTAAATTATGTAACTAATGACAAAACGACCGGATTCATTAGTAGTCTCTTTGTAAATTATGTAACTAATGACAAAACGACCGGATTCATTAGTA
>NW_013666401.1:120360-142899 GCF_000517525.1 Limulus polyphemus
CGTGTGTTATGTCTTAAGAGATTAAAAAGACTGAAATGCTGTAGAAAATTAGTTTATCGATTTTGAATCATTCAACTATTAATGTTACTAATGCAGTAATGTATTATTCTCATGCTTTTCATTTCCTAGTATTTCCGATGTAGTTTTTACATTATTGTCATAGCTTTGTATTTTTATAGTATATTACCCCCAACGTATGAAATATTTTTTTTTCAAAATTTCAAAGCTTCAAATGTATTTCATTAGGAGCACTCTTGAAAACAGTATTTTTTTTAATCAACTATTATGCTAATGAGCATTTTGAATATTATTGGCATGAACTTTTAGCCTGGCATGGCCTGATGGTTCGGGCAATCGACCCGTAATCTGTGGGTCGCGGGTTCGAATTTCATCACCGAACATGCTCATCCTATCAGCCGTGTTGGCGTTATTTGTATGGTCAATCCCACTATTAGTTGTTAAAATAGAAGCCCAAGAGCTGGCGATGGGTGACGTTAATTAGCTGCTTTCCCTCTAGGCTATCGCTTGAAAATTAAGGACAGTTAGCGCAGATAACCCTCGAGTAGCTTTGCGCGAAATTCAACTAACAAATGCTTTGAACTTCATGTTTACATCTATTTATCGAGAGATGGCGCTGTTCTCCGAACTGCTGTTCATCGTCTGCAATGTTGCGTGCATGGTATACAAGATATGATGTGCTATGAGAATTGCTATCAGCTAAGGTGGCAGTGTATAATAAATAGACTCATTAATTATTTCTAGGATGTTGTGTGTTTCTTCTATAGTAATGCTGACTTGCAGTTGCGGTCAGGCAAGCTCACTTTCTTGGATTGATCTCCGTGAGGGAGGAGAACAGACATTGTCACGCAAGTGTTATTAAAGGTATCATGTTCTGTTTTTATTTCATGCCGAGTAGACTTTTATGTCTGTGAGATATTGTTTTCTTTTTCTCTCGATCTCTCACGCACTGCTATACCATTGTTAGTCAGTCTATGGATGTATTTGATTAGACTGTTGAGGAGGATAAACTATACGTAGTTTTGAATTGATGAATTTCAAAAATATTATTAGATAAAAGTCTTGATCGCTTTCATTAGATTATTTTTGAACTTTCATAAAATTTTAATAGATATTCATCGGTTTTTATATTCATATCGTGGCTTTTCTTCGAGTACCCAATATTTCATATTCTAGCATTGAAAACATTAAGCAAGATGTAGCTCAGCTCTTTGAAAAATTACTTATTAAAAATAACCCATTATATAGATTAAGCTTAAAATAATTCGCTGTTAACAATATTTTTAACCATAATCCAAATAATAACTCACGAGGTTCCACCGCTTTAGCAGGCCTAGAATAGTCCCTCATATACATATTAAGAGAACTGTGTATAATAATCTTCATAAGTATGTTTATAATGAAAACTTACTCAAACATTATTATAAATATTATAACCAACAAAACTGAACTACATGTCAAAAATGAGTAGGTTATTAGTTGCTAAAACGGTAAGTTTAGTTGACGGTTAGATCTTTGCAACAGTTGTCGATCGAGCTTATTCGGAACAAAAATTTCATCTGAAAAAAAAAATTAAACTTTTTATTGCCCTCTTAAAGCCCCTAAACATCATATGTGTTTTAATTCTGTATTGTGTTCAACTATACCTAGTGTTTTAATTCTGTATTGTGTTCAACTATACCTAGTATTTTAATTCTGTATTGTGTTCAACTATACCTAGTATTTTTATTCTGTATTGTGTTCAACTGTACCTAGTGTTTATTGAAGAAGCTCTCTTTTTGCATTTTTTTTTTAATAATGGTGTTACTGCAGTCTTTTATGCATTAGAGTATTAGTGTTACATCAATAACGCCATGTCAGTGCTACTTTGTATTTACATCTTTGAAATGACAATAAGGTTTTGGGAGTTACAGCTTATAATTACAAACTAAATCTGGACTAAATGAAAGGAGAAAACACTTGTGTACAGTTTATTGGTTATCATAGCTAGATATTGTCACTACCACATTGTCGCACTTAGATGATATTGAAAGTAATGGACATGAGAGAACACAGATGGTTCCTCATCCATTATGACTATGTCAAACATACCGTGAAAACCGCTGGAACAGCATCAGCACATTACAAGTTAATTTTCTGGCCCAATAACTTAGTGTTAAAATTAAATAAAAAGGAAAGTTTCAATTTCCCCTACCAGAAACATGTTTACAGAAAGCATGAATAAACTTGTAGTATCTTGATTTGAGATGGGGATATCGTTTGAATGCAGAGTTGTGCATGAACAGATACGGTTATTGTTTAGAATTGTCGTCATTCAAATTCATAGCAAGGTATGATATAATGACTATGAAGTTTTATATTTAATGTCTTATTTGGGACATAAGCCTTGATATCTCCTAAACAACTGATACAAATAGCAAATTCAACTAAGACTGTAAGGGTATAACCAAATGTGTTCTGATAGGGGGTCGAGCAGCATATATCATAATGTAGTAGCAATACTATCGTACACTGTTCATACTGAAACATTTGGACAAGTAAAGAAATCCCGAATTCTTACATAATATACACAAATCGAAAAATAAAAAGGAGGGACAGTTATGAAATATATGAGCAATGCAACAAAATAATAAAGATATATAATTAATGAAAAACACAATTTAGATGAGCGTAATGTAGGCGCAGAACAGTTTAAGGGAACAACAGGTTGACAACTTAATTAGAATGTAACAGTATTTTCTTTTATATTTACGTTATTCGTGGAATTCTACTTATCAAATTATTTCTTCCAAATTCTATATTTTAATGTTACGAAAATAATTCCTTTTAGTTATTTGCAAAAGTCTTCTGTATTTATGGGATTTTATTTTTCAATGATCTTTTTCTATAATTAGACTGCCTGTTTGACTTGTAAAAGTATACTTTTTCAATTATAGGAAATTCAGAATTGAAGGTTGATAAGAATGATTGTTATACATCATATCACTCAACTATTATATTTAGTTGCTTTAAATATTAATTACACGTACATTAACAAAGACAAAAAAAGGTTTATGGATTTTACGATGTTAAAATCCGGAGTTCGATTCCCCACGCCCCTCTGTGGTTGGCAGAGCACGGATAGCCCTTTGTGTAACTTTGTGCTTAATAACAAACAACAGCAACAACGATTCCCTACGATGGGCAGAGCGCATATAGCCCATCGTGTAGGTTTGCGCTACAATAAACAAATTCCATGACGTAATAAAAAACATGAACAACAATGACAACATTAAAGTAACCATAGCTTGCATTTCTATTGGCTCTTTCGTTAATATGGATGAGTACAGAGGTTAAGTACGTTACATTAAAACGATTTTGGAGCCACGTGCGGTCATGCTCTGTATGATTACAATGTAGCTTTAAACTAGCCTTGCAGCGTAGTTTCCATTGCAAAAAGCTTTGTCATAAAACTATCATGTCCGAAGCACATTACTCCTTTCGGAATGTTTTCCATAATCCATCAAGCTAAGAGAACAAAGGTATCCGGCACTCATTTTGACGGCCCAGAAATCCATAAGCGTTGTGTCTGTCGTCTTGAATAGTATATTTGCGTATGTTATGTAACAGCATGAATACTCATTTCATTCTTCAGCTGCTTGAGGTACGCGATGTCTAAAAGGATATATGGTAGAAACAACTTGTATGCACGTTACGTTTTTCGCTTTTTCAGACGGAGATCCATAAGTTTCGTACGGTTGCCTGGGACACGTGGACGGTATTTGCCACTGAACCTTTTCGTTCATGAATTTTCATCTGTTATAAGACGCTATTGCTTATCACGACTGGGGCACGAACTCTTACGGGCCTCTTTCTGGATGTTACTGGGTCCCTATTGATCTACATTAATTTGTTTTCCAATTCCATTATGTATAAAGGATATTCCAGTCTTGAAAATTCTGAATGTCCGCTCTAGTCAAATCATTATGATATGAATGTATGAATATTTTGCGCCTGAAAGGGTTGTTACAATCTTCCCCATAAACGATCAGTGGCATCACACTACCTACTAAACGCTAAGAAAAGTCAAAGTGTAATTCTTACATATTCAGTTCCACTGCAATTTTAGATCGGCTGTGGTTGTCGTGTGCCTTGCTGAGTTGCTTATTAAAAGTACTCAATCCTCTGTATCCTGTAACTTTATTTTTCTTTTATAATTGTTATCAATTCTAACAGAAACGTGGCTGTAAGAAAACATAGTTGCTTATTTTTAGTGTTTCTCTTTGATATTTTATTTTTATAACTTATAGTGATTATCAATGTTCAAAACTTACACTCTAAGTTAACAAAAGAATTCTATATCTACATTGCTTCGACTATTAAATCCAGCATTTGAAATTTGTGTAAATTGAGGAAAAACTAAAACGAACCTTAAAAACACATTTAAAATTTTTGCTGTTCATGTTTCAAATTTGTATTTTACAATGTTTTAGAATGTTTTGACTAAAGTGTCACATACCAAATATGTACATAAAAGAAGCGTTGTTTATATATTAAATGTCACATAGCTTATTCAAACTAAAACTTCTTGATATGGGGTCAAGTGATACCCTGTGTTTTTAAGATGACCTCGAGTACACGTTGTACTTGTTGTGACATTGAACTTCATCTGATCTTCTAATACTCTTGCAGAGACTTTGATAGGACCATAGTGGGGGCGTGACTAACAAGTGGCCCGTTTAATTTTCGACCAATCGTAATGGACCAATGGAATACTTACGTTACTTGGAGCATCAAGTTGGTGGGGATCTATGTTTGAGGTCACGAGCTCATAAAGCGGAGGCTCGAGCATTGAACAATGGGCAGTATATAGTTGTATGTGCGTGTCTCTCATCTCGAAGTATTCTGACAACACAAGAAAGATTCGATGTTAGCTAACCAAACCTGTAGACTAGTCACAAAGTGTTGTTTTTATTAAAATTAATTACACTGTAGTGGTTGTTGGTATAAGTTATCTTGTCTTCAGAAATATGATTTAGTTACAAAGTGGCGTATTAGGAATTATAAACTCTTTCCGCTACCGTAGGAGATCATGCGACCACTCGTTGAGCTGACCAGTGGTCAGTCATCTCCTGAAACCCCACCCAACAGAGAGACGGTAATTCAAAGTGTTACCGGTTTTTATAAAAATCAATCTGATCGTAATTTAAACCACCTCTTGAATTTCTACTATGATAGGAATGGTCACTATTCAGAAGAGGTAAGTATTGTTATAAGTATGAAACAGTTAACAGTAATATAGTTAGAATGAGTGATATTAGAGCTTGCACAGTCTTGAAGATTTAAATATGCACATTTATCTACTAGAAATTGTTTCCCACAGTTTTTAATCTTTTAGTTGTGTCCAAATGTGTAAAAACGGAATCCTAATCGTTTATGAACGCATTTATCTCGACTCCCATTTGGGGAAATTGTTGTTGTTTGAACTAACACTGCAAGCAAAGAATCTAAATGAAGCTTTTTTTAGAATTTCAACTGGTCGTAAGTATCTGAAATAACACAACTCTGCAGAGTGAGACCTTGATTCTTTAAAGATTCTTGAGCCTCACAATACGGTGGCGCAATAGTATGTCTGAGGGCTTATAATGCTAAAAATCGGGTTTCGATACCAACAGTGGGCAGATAACCCATTGTGTAGCTTTGTGTTTAAAAACAAACTAAAAAAATAAAAATTCCCGAACTTCTGAAAAAGTCTGTTTTTGGTAAATGCGGGTGTTAATAATCTAGTCATATCTTTATAGTTTTATTTTATTATTAATTTTAATACAAATAATGGGCATATATAGTCTAAAGTCTGGATTAAAATATTGAACGGAATAAACATTTTTTCTGCAATGGGCGTACAAACCTTACGTTGTTTTTCTGTTTGTTTACTGTATAAAGTTTCACAGTAGTCTGTCTGTGCTCTGTTCACCATGGGGAATGGAGCTCTTGATTTTAGCATTGTACCTCCTGAAACTTACTTCTGGCCCTCCAGAATGAAATAATTTCGATATCTTATTTGATATAAAATCGTTGGAAAAATTTATTTCCTAATTAAATTTTTATGTCAGGTTGAGGATCCTAAACGAATAGTTAACATGTTTAAAGCCATTATTATGGTTTTGTTATCTTGTTAATATACCATGCTATGAACAACGTATAAATAGAGTTTTTCAGGAGTTTTGAGACGCACCAATTTGAACACAGTTGTAACTATTACATAAGTCCGACAGGTAAATTTGGCATGCCTCCAGTAAATATACATTGGAACGATTTGTCAGTATATTTCAGTGTGTGCTAAGCACGACGTGTGTAAAGTTTATGTTTTTTTTTTTTGTAAACTCTATCATCTGTTTTTGGGGTTGTTATTTACATTTGCCCTTTTTTGTATGCGTCAAGATAAAGCTTATAATTTCGTTCTGGAAAACAGAGTACGTGTACAAAAACAGTATTGTACGTTAATTTCTTAATTACTAAATCAGAGCCTATATGGCATAAATACACAATCTGTAGCAACGTCACTGGGATTCAACTTTTGTATCTAGACCGATGCATATTAGGAAATTGGAGCAGATCATGATTAATAAATTGTTCAAGAAAAGAATATTTCATTATGCATACTAGAAACAAACTTTCGTTCGTTACACGATTTCCATTTTTTTTTCTTTTGTTAAGTACATTACATCCAAATGAGAGCACTGATTTGTGTGGGTGGTGGGTGTGGGGAGTGAATCAAACAGATGAATTTACTCGGCAGCAGAGCAGCGGTATATTCCATGTTTTAAGGAAATTCATTACTGTACATTTATGTAGTAACTGAAAGCCAATTTAAGAAAAAGAACCATCGAACTTTGCATGATGGTTATATCATCGAGAAATGAAATTCTTTTGACGTCAAAGGTTAAGCTCTCATGGCAAAAGTTGTTGCTTGATAAATAGAAAGCACATAAGGATAGGGCCATCAATTCAATTTCGTTCAATTTCTTGGGAAAAAAAAAGGTCATTTTTTAAGTTCTGAAGACAAATCCATAATTATTTCTTCTTGTTGGCTTCTTCCCTTGCAACAAGCTGTAAGTATACAGTTAGTATACTTTCTCGATTAAAGGTCAAGTTCATAGCTATTTGTGGGGTAGGTTGCGTTCTTAAAGATTGCTATGCTATTTTGGAGCATAAAGATTAGAGGGAAAGACTACAGTCATTTTATGTTTTTTTTTATGTCCTTCAACATATGTTACTCGAGAAGTCTAAAGGTTGCCAGGTGGCATTCCCGTGGTTATTTATTACTGGGTTATTTTCTTAAAGTATTCTACGTTTAAAGTCAAAGTCAAATCCAGGTCATCTTTTGGTGGGTTTTGTTAAAATATGCTACTTTACGAATCTAAATGTTAGAGGGTACGTCCACAGTCGTTTCTTGGTGGGTTAATCTTATAAAATATTGTATTAATAGAGCTTAAAGGTCAGAGGGCAACTGCGTGGTTATTTTGTGATTGACTATGTTTTTAGTTAAATAAGAACTGTACGTTTTTCAGCAAAATAGCTGTTAAGTTCTAAATGGTTATATGTGTTTATATTCTCTGTTCTCTCTCAAAAGTTTCTCTCCGGTACATTTCTTACTTAAACTAAAGAAGTACCGAACTCAAGAATTAGCTAAAATAGGCCCGCCCCGCTTCAATGGATTACTAGGTTAACAAACAGCTGAGCTGAGTGATTGAAGGTTTTGGTGGGAGACGATACAGCCAAGTATTGATCAAACCTACCGAGCTTCTGTCTATAAACTACAACTGATATTTGATTTATAAGAGAAATGCCTCTTTAGCTGAAAATTGGTTCTGAAGATCAGCGTGAGGATAAGAAGACTGTATTATTACTGAAAGAGGAGGAGAGCTATTTTTATATTTCTCTATACCATACTTTGTTGGAGGTTTTTTCAATAGACATTTTCTTTAATACGTGAACAAACTGTATGTATTTTCTCTGTGAAAATGTATCAGTCGAACTATCATCATTTTAGCTGTCGTCGTTAACCTGTGACTACGCCAGTATCAGAGTTAGTAATTTGCCAAAATATAGTCTACAATATAACGTCGAGAGTTATTATTGGTATTTAATTAGATGTGTCTAATTTTCAAACATTTCGATACTTCATGAATGGTAAGCTTAAAAAATAAATTGAATTATTAAAAATTCATTGCAGTGCTGTAAAGATATTCAAGACTGAAAATAGCAAAATTCATAAATAAACCCACATTTTGTATTAAATCAATCTTAGATGCATCTACACCTTTCCGTAAATTAAAGTGATTTTAACGATGTTACAGTTGTCAGAGGTTATGGTTATTATATCGAAAAGTATGTATTATATCTATCTTTTGTATATTTTTGTCTCCGCAGAGAGATATACTGTTTTCCTATAATTTCTTGAACCCCCCCCCCCCAGTGGTACAGCGGTGTGTCTGCGGACTTACAACGCCTAGAAACCGGGTTTCGATACCCGTGATGGGCAGAGCACAGAAAGATCATTGTTTAGCTTTGTGCTTAACTACAAGCAAACACGTTTCAATCGACCGCCATTCCTTCATTTCTAGGCGGATTGACTAGAGAGTTGGTAGGGTTATACCTTCATCAAATACGCCCAGACATTTTTTTTTATTTCTATTTTAGCCTTTTATGGAGTCAAATGTCAAACAATCCAAAAATGTATATTTTGGGCTTCTTTACAGCAATTAAAATGAAAATTGGCAAAATATATAAATGTTCATGCTCCCTACACAGTTGACATGCAAAGAAACTGGATTTGTCTATTTTGAGTCATTTTAGGGGGAATAGAGCTTACAAAAAAACATGATTTTGGGGGTTTTAGTCAATCACTCGACTATATTTAAACCAATTTACATGGGATTTGTATAAGTCCCACAGACTGACAAACAAAAAATGGTGAACTTGCCCATTTTTAGATGCCACAAATAGCATAATTTCACGTTTTTGTTTTGTTTGTTTGGTAATTCCTCCACCATATTTTAGCTAACTTAAATGGGATTTGATAGAAAGATATTTTGTTACAAGTCTCAAGCACTGATGTAGACAGTTTTCTATTTTATGTGTTTTTAATCATTCTTCTAGTGTCCAAATTGGGATTGCGTGGGGGAGACATGTTGAATTCGCCCCCAAGTGTTGGCCTCTTTAATAATCATTCGTACTTATATTAGATATTTCTGGTTTCACTTAATATGTGTCATACGGATTTCAGTGAAGAGAATTAACTATTGCTTCTAAACTAAACAAATAAACCAAACTCAAATGACTCCTGTTTTATAAAACACCAAACAGCTTAGTGAAAGAGTTGGATTACAGAAGCTGTTTGAATTATTGTATTATTTTTTTGTTTTGAATTTAGTTAACTTCGTATATTTTATAAAAAATATATGAACTAAGTGAAAGCAAGTCTTCTGAAGAAGACAGTAATGTTCTTTGTATTGTGTTTTTTTGTTGTTGTTTTTTTTCAGGTATTCGCGTAAAACTACATAAGGGCTGTCTGCGCTAACTGTCCTTTGAATTGAAATATTAGTGAGTAGAAAGACAGCAGCCACCATCAAATTTTGAACTACGTTAATCGAACAGTGATTTGACCGCCACTCTTATAAAGTCCCAATAGCCCCAAAGCGCTAAGCACACAATTTTGCGGCAACAGTACACGAAACGTGAATCCTCGAACTCATACTCGGGTACGCTAACCACTAGAATACACCCGTTATTTCTAATTTAGTCAAGTAAGTAAGGCCGGTTGCCCTTCAGTAGCTTAGCGGTAAGTCTGAGGGTTTAAAATGCCAGAAATCGGGTTTAAAAATCCGCGATGGACAGAGCGTAGATAGCCTATTGTATAGCTTTGTGCTTAACAACCAATAAACAAAAAGCAAGGCGGAAATATTAACTTGAACGTTTTATATTCTATATAAATTATCTCATGAAAGAGATTTACGTGAAATATTTTATTTATAAGTGAAAATTTCATACCGTTATATATGTATGCTTGCTTAATTACGTATATGGATTAAACTTCAGTTTCTAGGTACAAAATTGGAAAAAAATTCTCAAGTAATTGAAATTGATCACACCAGTGGACGAAACGTCATCCTTGTTCTACAAAATAATCTTCCTTACTGTAAAATCTGTAACTTGTATTAAAATAAAGAAATTAAATGAATAATTGCTTTGTGGACATAACAAGTTTGTGAAATAACATAGAAAACTCCAAAATTGCACTTAGTTATTTCAGAAAAAGAAGATAACTGAACTGAAAACGTTAAGTCATTCATTCGAATATTCTGTGGGTGCAGCTAGAGACATGAAATTACAGGGTCAGTTACATTGAAAACTGTTTCTTTTTAAGTTCAATTGGCCATCAACGCTTTTCTCCCAGTAGGTATCGAACCCCCAAATTGTAGCGTTATAAGCCCTTGATCTAACCGTTAAGGTACTGAAGGTACTTTGAGAACTTCAGCCAGCGTGTGTTATAAGTAACATTGGAATTACAAAAACGTTCTCTATGTAGGCTTGTAATTAATGTAGCAATATATATATATATATAATTTAGGAATGATCAAATAATGTGAAGTACAATGTACAGATATATACATGTTTATCTTCATGTGTTCTGTACTAACATAGATTTATAATTAAAGGATGTTTTTTTATTTATGAGAAATAAATTTTCTATAAAGACCAACTTTATGGTAATTGACGTGTCTAATTTTTTGATAAAATGTAGGAATCTTAAGGTTGATCTCCGCAGATATCAGTAAAAAAATATTTTTGACAATTTTATCTATGTTGGTATAAAAGTCTCCGACACGAAACTGACCCGATAAGAAACGGACTGGTGAAGTTGTGATGAAATCGAACCTTATTCACTCAAGACAAGTTCGTTAACGGCATGCATTAAAACAGCATATTTACTTGATGTTTGATTTTTGTTCTCGATTACCGTTAAGTACGGTATTTGTTATAGAAAGAATTGTCCATCTATAAAGACTCTCAGCTTTGGTTGACCCTGAAGATAAAATGTACTTCTGCTCTACGTGTCGCTATCGTCGTATAACCGAAAAAATAAACAAAAGCAACTTTACAGTTTTAACGAAATAGGCTAAGGTCAATTACTATATAAGGTAATCTAACAGATAACGACTCAGCAGTTTTCAGAGAGTGCGTGCAGTGCAAATGGTGAAATTACAGATGAAAACGTTGTGTATATCTGTAATACTTGAAATCATGAAATAGGTTTCTAATTATGACATGATGGGCGGTTTGTGCACAGAGAAATAACAAAAACAGTTTAGAACCATAGCTTACAACTTTTATATATTTAAAAGCTAAACTAATATTTTCTGAGTGTATAGTCTTAGAAAACTGCCATTTTTCTTTCATTCACCAGTTTTACCTGTATAGTTTATATTGATGCTATTAGTATTAGGGGCCTTATTTATTAGCATATTGCTGTCAGTCATGTAAGGTCTTCGAATTATGCAGTTCCATGAAGTAAGCTTATACCTTCACTCATATATATTAATATATCGATAATGAAAACTAACTTAAATGTAATTGAACCTGGTCTAAATTATGATAAATGAATATTTGGAAAGGAAGAGATTGGTCTATGCTCTTTACATTACCCAGCTGAGGCATAAAATTCACTAAAAAATTTAGGAGAGAAGCATATCTCGTGAATAAGGTTGAGGTTTCAAAATGATATAATTTTCTATAAGTTCGGATAACCAATAACTTTACGAAAAATAATTTTTTCTTCCAAGATTTACAATGAAATACTCAGTTTAAAAAATGGACTGTCTATTTCTTTATTCACAGTATTTATGTTCCTCGATGGGATAACGGCAAGTTTACGGATTCACAACACTAAAATCCAGGATTCGATTCCCCGCGGTGGACACATTAGCTAGCCTAAAATGAGTTTGCTTTAATACAAATAAGTATAGTATTTATACGCGTGTCCATAAAAACAATACTGTTTACTTACTGTAGCTCTCGCACGTTTCTTTTTGTAAAGTATAATTGAGATTCATAGCCTGTTGACGAAGTTTTCGCACATTTTATTATTTGTGAAGATTGACCACTGTGTTCGCTCGAAGCCCTAGATGACCAGCGTTCCTGTTGATTTTCAATTTTTGTAAACAACAACAACTTTATGACTATAAATAGTGCGTAATGCCGGCTGTGCGTTTCCAGCGGAAAGGAGCGAACTGCGAAGGGGTTGTTTACACATGCCGAGAACGCAAGGACACTGGCTAAGCTTGTTCAGTGGCTATTTTTAGTCAGTTGTTTATTAAATAGCGCTTGGCGACTAGTGCATAGATCTGCTCTGAGACATTATCACACTCTTAATCTTCTGTGGCCGTTGATACATTTTAAATGTAAGAATCCTAAAAATAACTAGACTTTGTACTTCCTGTTATATATATATATATATAATTATCAGTAACTTCTGATCAAAGCGAGCTAACTATATAAATCAGAACTAAATACAACAACAACAAACAAACGAGTTAACTAGAAGTAACGATGTGAAACAATTCAGAAGGAAACAGAAAAATTTAAATGATTAGACTAAAGTGGTTCATCAATTGAATACCGTGGCTGTTATCAATATTTTCGGCCATAACCTTAATAATATCTCATAAGCTTCAACGTAAATTTGCGTGTAACTTAACTACTGTATTGAGCAAACCTGACTAAAGGGTTAAAACTGTTGTCTTGTGTACCTTTAAACCCAGTTATTACAAGTTTCTAAACTGGAGTCTGGAAATTGTTGGTTATATATGAATATATAACTTACAATATAAACATAGGGAAACTGTAATTATGGAATAGTTTGAATGATATTTCAAAGGAATAGTAATTAAATATATTGTGCCTAATAAAATAAAAATTCAAAATCAAATTACTTAATTCCAATTGTAATCTGGTACATAGTGTTTTGGACCCTATTTCATCATATGTACCATCATTTACCAGAAGACTGTATCTTACTAAATTAGTTTTTTAATGTGACCTTGTTCAAAGCGATCCAAGTTCAATTCCTATGAGTGTCGCCAGATGTAAATAATTAGTGGACGCGTTAACCTTGGTCTGACCCGAACTAAATATTACAACGTTATTCCACGTATTAATAGCAAGAACGGGAAGTAGCTAAAACTGCATAATCTACATGTGATATCATTTTAACAGAAGAATCGTAAGTCAATACAGTTTGATACAATAAATGATTTCTTCATCTACATACTGGTTTCTGTGGCGTGTAACTTTAAAATATATTTTTTCTTTGTCCTAAGTTTATTTGCCCGATGATAAATGTTATCTTTATAAATAATAAAATTGAATAGATGCAACACCTGTTGTCTTTAACATCAGAAAGTGATGTAAGATACTAGCTTTAAAGCATTCATACATAGTAAAGGGGGAGTTGAAGTTTTTTGAACACATTTGAGTTGCAAACGGAACGTTTTTCGGAATGTCTCAGAGTAATACTTTACCATATTTAAAGTTCACAATAAACGTCATAACGCAAAAAATGATGTCAAGACAGTGAACGTATATCATGTGGACATCCTATAAAGGATTATCATTCAACCAAGCTTGACCCAAATTTCAGTGCACTAGCTAGAGCTGGCCCAGAAACATCATGTATGTATTATCGCTCTCGTGATTAGGTTTGGAAGGAACAAAGAAGCTAAGCAAATGTGGAGAGTTATTGCTGTTTATGTTTCAGTGACTCCAAAAATAGCAGTGAATGAAGTATTGTAAGAAGAGAAGACGTTACAAATCTGTATACACGTCTGATCTATATCTTCTTAAACAAAATAACACACGTGTGCATGGATATCAATTATTTTTGCGATAAGAAATTGTTGTAGAATCCTGTTACATAAGAAAACAGAATAACGAAAAAAAATGATGTTATTGTTCGCTTGTTATATATGAATCAGGTGTTGTATAATTAGCTGAAATGTCTTAATTATATCAAATAATATAAAATCTCGTTAAACATTAAACGTACTATCATTAGTTCCTATTTTGTGCTAAACTGAAATATAGATATTACACTATTCCAGTGTTTGTAACAAAGATATCAATGAAATATAGATATTATACCATTCTAGTGTTTGTAACAAACATATCAATGAAATATAGATATTCCAGTGTTTGTAACAATCATATCAAGAAGAAACTGCCAAAGTTGTTTAGATGTATTAATTCAAATGATACGCTTCCTATATTAATGTTCTAAAGTACTATCGTGTTTTATTCATCCTAAGTTTTACAAACCGAGGAGTGATAATCCAAAGTAAATTTGCAAGTTTATAGGTTAAAGCACTTAAAATATGCCATTCTTACCTTAATTTCTCTTTCACAGAGACAGCTCAAATAGCACATTGTGAAGCTTTGTGCTAAAACAAATACGAAATATTAAAGAATATAAATAATCTTGATATAATACATTGTAAAACTTCAAGAAGAATTCTATCTTTTTTTTTAGTTAGACCTTAATTTGTCTCGTGCGGAATATTTAGTTACTCGCTTAATATGAATTCTTTGATTGAGTATGAGCGCATCATAATTTAGAATTAAAACATAATGATGACAGAAGCAAACTGTACTAATCTTATCTTAGTGAATGATAGGAAACTTACATAGATATCGTCATCTACGGCATAACCAATAGGAAAAATATATCTCAAATAGTTGAAAGGTTTTACATATGGGTCAAGGAAATCAGCCAGCAAAGTTTCATCACATGTATAGCGTGCTATAAAACGTCCCAGTAGATGTTCATGATATTTTCCATATGCACTTAAGTCGCATACTTCACACGATCCACGATATGGAAAGGTTTAATGAATGTCAAAGGTGAATAATAAGGCTACAATTTTTTTTTAAATGTTTACTGAAATGAGAGAAAGGTGCATAACTATTTAATTTTGTTTCGAAAAATGACAAGAAATAAATAAGTTATAAGAGTTGCTAAAATATAATGTAAAAGTACTTATGTGTTTTGCAGTCAGAAATCACGCGAGGAATAGTTTCAGTCCAGATATAATGTGTCACACCTCTCCATACAGGTGTACATTTGTTAAAGGAGATTGTTCTGGTATTAGCTTAGTCGGTGTTGAATATAAAGACGAAAATACATTTTCAGATACTATCTTGTTGACGTTATCCTAGCTTACTGTCGTAAAGTTGATGAAACACGTATCGCTTTGTATAAAAGACTGGGTCTCTGAGGGGGAATAAAAGGTAAAAAAATCTTGTCAGTAAGGTACCACAGTGTGAGGATACGTGTGGCTATAGGATAATACAAGACTTGAGCTGTCCTGGTGATAAGATAATTTCGGACTTGAGATATTTTGATCATATAGGATAATTTTGGATATGTTGGTAGTTAATAATTTGGGACTTCATGTACTCTAGTCTTAAACTCTCTGTATATGTATCCTGATTATATCATAAGATAGGGCTTGAATTATTTTGGTAACAGGATAATTTGATCTTTGCAGCTATAGGAGGTTTTTTTGTAATAAAATCCATATGAATTGTGATAACAAAGGAACGTATTTACGGTGTTAAAGCGAAATCTGTAATGATCTGGTTTTCTAGTATTAAAAACAAATACAATGCTAATCCTTTTGTGTTTGAACAGCATTGTTTGTATAACAAAGGACCATTTTCTTGTAATGACTAGTAATATCATGGCAACTGCAAAATTAGTCTCAAAAATGCGTATTTATTGGAACTAGAAGTTGTAGCAAGAAACGTCTCGAAAAGTGAATCATAGTTTTACACAATCCCTTTAGATAATCATCTAGTACATCGTAAATAAAACTATACTGAACATACTGATTTTAGATCACCATCCAGCATGTTATAGATAAAGCAATAATGAACTGATACTGCATTTAATACCTTAACATCATCGTCTAGTATACCATAAAAAGCAATAATGAGAACTTATACTGCTTTTAATACTTTTACATCATCACCCACCACATACTGAACATATACTATTTTTCATACATTTTGCAAAAAATCAAAAAACGTTTTGTTGTTGTTGTAGTAATAGTGTAGGTAAACGTTAGTTTCTTTCAATAGCATGGTTGTTTTGTTTGATACACGTTATTATTTATCATTAAATTCCTGACCAGTAATCCTCTCCTGGGAAACTTAATATGTTGTTTATTGATTTCCTAGAATAGAACACCACTGTCTTTAGGAGTCGTGTAAGTTGAGTGTATGTGTGTAGTTAGTTGCCCGCTTAGCCACTTTAAATTAAAAAATATTCTCTGAATACATTTTACTTCTGACTGTATCTTTCACTTTTTGGTAAATAATATCTAATTTGTCTGTCAGGATTTCCACTTTGAAATGTGACTAATTTCCTCCTAATAGGTATAGCAAATCTCTCCAAGATATTCACGTGGTATGTGGTGAAAAGCTTAGTTTTGTATTTCATTGTAACAAATAATACATTACTCACAGAGTTTCGTGGGTGAGCAAAAATGTTTGGTGATAAACGAGTAAAATTGCGTAAAAAAAAACAAAAAACAATTTAGTTATGACAGTGCTAAATATTATTAAGATTCCATCAACAATGATGTCTAAGTGGGAAAGTGCCTGTAAGATATTGCTTTATTTGACCAGTCGATCTATTTTTAGAATTTTAGTTTGTTTCAATGGGACTGTACTTCAGAATCGGTCAACCGAATCGTATAGTTTCTCGAAACGCCACGAAACCTCATTTCTTTGTTATTCAGTGGTCAGTTTCCGGTCGTCAGGTGATTGGTTGTAGTTAGTGACGATAGATGGACATCCTGTTTTTTGTGATCAGAGGGTCACCTGGCACGCGGCATAGCACCATAGCAAGAGGGATTAAATACCATTTTTATGCTAATGTGACAAGTGTGTTTCATCTGCCATCTCTATTACTGGCCAGTTTCAGCTTTGTCAAAAAACAAGATCTTTAGAGAAGTCAGAGTATGTTCCTATTAAAATTCAAAACTTTCTTCTGTAGTCATTTCACCACACTAAAAATCTTGTCACACTAAATATGAATAAACCACTGTTCTTTTTACTCTTACGTGGATGGGATACTAAAATTATGTTGTAAACCGGAGGGTGTAATAGTGAGTTACTATTAAGTACACAGCAGTAGATAGAGGTTTTAATCCTGATATTGTTGACAGAGATGTCAAAAACTAAGAACAAGAATGAAAATATTAAGTTGAAACTACTTGCTGAAAAAAGTAAAAAAAAGAAAGAAGGTATGGTACTGTAATTTATACCTGATTCATCTTTCCAAATAATGAAGCAATTTAGTAAATAAATAAATATTTTCTGATATATAACGGATAAACAAAAATAGACAAATTCTTAATATAACTAAAGATAAAATTGATGTAATGGATATATATAAAATATCATGTGAATGTCAAAACGTTTATATAGGACAAACTAGAAAAAGAATGAATGAACACAAAAGGAATCTAAAAATAATAATACTACTATTTCACCATTAGCAGAACATATTAATGAAACTTAACACACAATTCAATGGAAAAAAACTGTTATTTTAGCACAACCTGAAAATGCCATCAGTATGAATAAATGTGAATTTATTGAGATAATCAAATAGAAAAAAAAATTAAATTTAAGATATTGAATAAGGATAATGGACCTGATGGAAATGTTGTCAACAGATGGCGTAAAATTCTTAGATATCTAAATTGTATTAGGGTATAACTACGTATTTCGTGCACAACATTGCACTCCTGAAGATATCGCAGTAAACATGTTGAGTGTATGAGACTCTATGCAGTCTCATCAGGGTTTTTTCTTTTATTCCGTACTGTAAGTTATTTAGTATTTACTGTATTTATGAGAGTGGAAACAATCTCATTTTTAGAATTATAACAATATATCATTGTTTACTGAAAAGTAAATTTTTATCTTAGAGTATGTTCCTTTTTTGTGTCCAAGGTCCGAAGGTGCAGGATTTTCGATTGGTCTAATGCATTTAGAAGCCTTTTACATTACATCCTTTTGTTTTTTTTTTCATGGTAACTGTAGGATTGATTAAATTAATGAGTCTGTAAACTTACAATCAGCCTTCAAGGCATCACGGTTGGTTGATTCTTTAGCTGTTACTAAAATGTATTGAGTATTGCCACAAGTTTTCTTCAACCAAGTTCTTACTTGACCAAGAAAGAACGATGTTTTTATAATTATATAAATCCACGTAATAAATTAAAAGATTTATGCAAATAACTAAAAATAATTCCATTTATGGAAATATGTCTTTAAAATATATTTTACACAATCAGTTAAGTCTGTTAGGACCATTAAACCTTTTTTGTGGGTTACCTTCAAACCATTAGTAAAATGTACAGGATCACTAAATGTTCCTTGTGGATCGTCTTCTGCAGTTATAGATGTATAGTACCACTGAATATTTCCTATGGAGAATCTTCACATCAACAGTTATAAATGTACAGGATCACAAAATCTTTCCTGTATATCATCTTCAAATCAACAGTTATAAATATATAAGGACACAATATATTTCCTGTGGATAACATTCACATCAACAGCTATAAATGTATAGTATCACTAAGTATTTCTTGTTTATCACGTTCACACTAACTGTTATAAATGTATAGGACCATTAAATACTTCTTGTGGATCACCTTCATATCAACAGTTTTAGATATATAGGACCACTAAATATTGCCTTTGGATGACCTTCATATGAATACTTATAAATGTAAAAGACCACTAAATCCTTCCTGTTGATCATCTTCAGATCAGCAGTTGTAAATGTATAGGACCATTAAATATTTTCTGTTGATCTCCTTTCATATGAAGAGTTATAGATGTATAGGACCACTAAATATTTCCTTCGTGTGAATCACCTTCACACCATGAAGTAGTGTTTTGTAGATTTATATTGTTGTTGTATATACTATACACATTATTTTCAAACAATAAGATATAAATAAACAACTATTAATTTTTGCATTTAACGTGTATTCGAAACAATCAAATAGAACTATCGGGTGAATAAACATTCCCTGCGGATCCTTTCACACCATCAGGTAGATGAATAGGACCTCTAAGCTTCTCGTTCACCTTGAACACCATTAGGTGGGTGTATCGGGACACTAAAGTAACTGTATTGGTTACCTTCCTACAGTCTTGTAATATACAGGGACGTAAGTTGTACTTAGTTTGATGCTATATGATAAGATAATAAGTTCTTCAAACTTAGTCTGAAGAGTATTAAGGTCAACGTCTTCCAGATTGTAATCGGAATTCTTAGATACCTATGGTATATTATCAGGGTCATCTAAGTTATTTTTGGTTAAAAGCTCACGTCTGAATGTCTGTCGAAGAAACGTTTCATTATATTGAAATTTTGTCATTGCTAAGGGCTTTTAACCTACATTAAATACATCTTTACAAATGTCCAGTTCGTCTTTTTACCGTCTTTTCTTTTTTGGCAATGCAATACCACATAATATTCTAAATACAGATTGGAAGCCCTTATGTCGTATTAACGTAGTTAAGAATGGGGATAAATTGAGAATTGTTTCTGCTCAAAACAGTCTTTCTATTCATAAGCTTACGTCTGTCCCTATTGAATACAGTCTTCTCATGTGTGATATTTTGAGTCTCTCTTGTAATTTAACCTTTCCACAATATTCAAACTGTTTATTATTTTTGAACTTGGCCCAAGCGAGTAAGTAAACATTGGTAAATAGAAACCTTTCACGAATCATGCTGGGTCTTAAACAATTACATGACTTACTAGTCAGTTAAAGGCTCACTGTTTCGTGCACATGTGAAAACAGGTTACAGAATAATATCATAAACTAGGCATTCCACAAGACTCCATTGCTTGTCTTATGGGTGTTAATCACGGATATTTGGTTGATTATCTTCAGCAAATGTGCATTGTTTACGAGAGAATCCCATAAATCATACTGTTTATAAGTTTGAAAATCTGGCTCTTTAGCTAATCATCTTTTGCGTAGCATCGTATAACCTACAGCATAATTTATAGCATAACATTTCTCCTGAAAATTGTAAGTAATCTGCTATATTATGAAGAGAAAGATGTGGAACAATTATTGGTCCAGTATTTCTCTAGCTCCATGTTCTAAAGTAAGTATTATGTAATTCTGTAAAACACATTGTCTGCATTAACCACGTGATAGGTACTTCCTGGATATCTCTAGAGCTCAGCCTTTAGTCATCAAATTTCTGGGAAAATGGTGAAAATAGACACGCTATAGCCTTTGTTATCTCAGGTGTGAAAAGCATACATTAGTTTTGTAGCCTTTATGTCTGTGTACCTCAACATAATAAAGTTATCGGGTGGTTTCCAAATTACTATTTTTTTCCTGGTATTTTGAGCAAAGTAAAAAGTAATATTGTTTTTTTTTTCAACGTTTTGCTTGACCCATTCTTCCGTTGCTAATCAATAATGACATTTAAAATTGTGTGTGACTACACCTGTGACTGGACACGAGTTTCTATTCGTTTTCTCTTTTAATGTGTAGCATATACCAGTTTCAATTGTTGGCTGTAAATTATCAGCTCTAATTGTTGAATAGTAAGTTACCAATTTCTGTTGTTAGGTGTAAATTACCAGTTCTAATTTTTGATTGAAAGTAAGTTGTCAATTTTACTTGTTTGATGTAAATTATCATTTCTAATTGTTGATAGTAAATTACTTTGTTTAACTGTTGGCTGTAAGTTACAAGTTTTACTAGTGTATAGTAAGTAACCAGTTTTAATTGTTGATTGTCTGAACACGCTTTAACTTTTGACCACACACTACTACATCTCAGTTACATCTGAGATGTAAAATACCTTTATCATTCATTATTTCAGTCAGTTAGTTTGTTGTTGTTAAGCGCAAAGTTACACAATGGGCTATCTGTGCTGTGTCCACCACGGGTATCGAAACCTGGTTTTTAGCGTTATAAGCCTTAAGACCGGGGGCATATTATTTTAGTAATATTACAGTTTCTGAGATTACATTGGAAATTTCTTTCCCATGTTACCTCCGTCTCACCATTCATTCACCATTTTGCTTGTCAAAATAATACAGGTTACTTTTCATGCACGAACCTCAACTTTTGCAAACATACTGCCATAACTGTTTATTGAATTTGATTAACATTTTAATTACTATCCATTCATTCATCGCCATCCAAACAAGTCATTTCTCACCATCCGTTAATTTCTCTTTTACCATTCGTATCTAAATATCACTTTCCCCAACCATCTTTCTTTTATAACACATTTATTTTCCACCATCGTCCTTCTCTCTTCCTTTATCAGTTAATCTATTTTTAGGCGCGGTATAGCGACTCATAGAACAGCATTGAGTTGTTGTTCGTTTTTTTTTTTTGTCAAATACAAACTTTTAGCTCATAACGCCGTCATCTCTTGACCGATTTGGATTCAGGAGGTCAAACCCTTTAGATTGATGTATTTGATCACGTCCAAGATGTCATAGATTAATTCACTTTAATCCTGCCTAAAATAATTTCAATTTGAAGGTAGGCTGGGAGAGATCTTGATGAGTGGTGAAATTTAATCGGGTATACGCGCACTCCACGCTTGGTATTGCTATCACACAAAAAATATAGCCAATAGAAAAGGAAAGAAAAATCTCTTAGATATATTTAGACTAGGCCTGTCTAAAAGAATTTCAAGTGCCACGGCTATTGAGGATTCCCTCTTGTTAACACTCGTAATTCTGTTAATCTGTTTCAATATTCATACACCTGTTAATCTGTATCAACACTCATTTGGCTATTAGGCCCGGCATGGCCAGGTGGTTAAGGCGCTCGACTGAGGGTCGCGGGTTCGAATCCCTGTCACACCAAACATGCTCGCCCTTTCAGCCGTGACGGTTAATCCCACTATTCGTTGGTAAAAGAGTAGCCCAAGAGTTGGTGGTGGGTGGTGATGACTAGGTGCCTTCCCTCTAGTCTTACGCTGCTAAATTAGGGACGGCTAGCGCAGATAGCCCTCGTGTAGCTTTGTGCGAAATTCAAAAAACAAACAAACAAACATTTGTCTATTAACCTATTTCTAACGCCTGTACATTTGGTAATAAATTTTAACACCCACTTGTCATTTTTTTAAACAAAAACAGATGTTTCTTTTCGAACACTTATCTGTTTATTCACATATCTTTCATCCACCAATTAGTCTTTCAGTCACTTAACAATCCATCTCTTCGCTTTGTTAGTTCATCCACCAATTAGTCTTTCAGTCACTTAACAATCCATCTCTTCCCTTTGTTAGTTCATCCACCAATTAGTCTTTCAGTCACTTAACAATCCATCTCTTCCCTTTGTTAGTTCATCCACCAATTAGTCTTTCAGTCACTTAACAATCCATCTCTTCCCTTTGTTAGCTCAT
>NW_013666401.1:143548-146237 GCF_000517525.1 Limulus polyphemus
ATTATGGTACTAGTCAGCGCATATTTAAATACTTTCATTATGGTACTAGTCACCGCATATTTAAATACTTTCATTATGGTACTAGTCAGCGCATATTTAAATACTTTCATTATGGTACTAGTCAGCGCATATTTAAATACTTTCATTATGGTACTAGTCACCGCATATTTAAATACTTTTATAGTTTATTAGTTTTTGCAGTCATTTCTTAGAAATATTATTAAATTTACTAAATCCATTAAATTGGAATAGTATAAGAATTTTTAAAATTATTTTCAATTTTAAGTGAAAGAGAAAAAATTCACGTAAGTAAAAATATGATGATTTAACAAACTTTCTACCTTAAAATATTCAGGACGTTGAATATTTCATAAGTAATGTTAATGTCCTATAGCGAATCACTGAACTATTTCTGACTGTTACTATGTAATTCACATGGTTCTCAAGAATACTGTGTATAACTAATTTAACCCCTTCTCTCATAAGGGATAGGCTAAACATATGATCTTTCTAAATAATCTTATGTTTTGTTTCCAGCATGATTGTTTAATAATTAGCTCCAGGAGCGAACAAGCTTATTTCGTTGATGTCTTTAATTTTAGTGAATCCGATTTTTTCTTAAATATAATGTAATACCTTATGTGGTAATCTGAACTTGTATGTTTGATACAAGAAAAAGGTTGAAGAAATTTGTATTTACTAGTAATACGATATTTACAGTTTGCATACAAGCGACTTCTATTCTATAGAGGGCTAATTGCAGTTAGTAAGACTACACATTTGCACATGCTTATATAGTGAAATCTTACGATGTGAGCTGTGGCGCCACAGGCAACATATTTAGCTCTTATATACATGGATCGCGGCCAATCCCCGATTGTTCGACAATGCTATCACGAGTAGATGTTGGCTTTAGACATATGTTACATTCCTTTTCGAGTAAGGATATTCGTATAACAAGATTGTTTGATATCATAGAGTTAAAGAATACTACCTTTACAAGAAGAGAGTCTTCGATATTTGTACAACGTAGGAGCGTAGAGATCAATCACGGGCTCCGACACCATACCCAAAGCCAAGCTGGAGCAACATTTTTATCCGTGAATCTATAGTTATGAATAAGAACCTTTCAACCCAAAAAAGTTATTCCGATGAAGCTAGGTTTATCTATTCGTACCACTAACAAGATAGTAAGATATTTGAAACTGACAAAGGCTAAAAAGCCAAACATTTACAAATTTTCAACCAAAATTCAAAATCAAAGGTAGTCTGTTAAGAAACACTGCTGGAGAAAATAGAATCACAACGTGCACTTTCGATCACATACCTTTCAAAACGCCAGATGCAGTGTCAATGTGCCAATGAACGTTTGTGCCTTTGGCCTGCTTAATTTTGATTTAGAAGCCGACGTTCGGTGTCCTCCACAGAAGCTTGTCACAAAGGAAATTATAATGTCGGACTGTAGTGCGTAATCATTACCATCAAACTAGACATGGTTAACGATAGACGAATTAGTTTCAAACGCCTGGAACCTCGTTCGGATAAAGTGCAACTTAACGTCAGTAGGACTGAGCTGTTGTTTCAATAAGTTCAAAAAATGTTTATTACTGAAAGTTTAGCATTAAATCTGCTTAAAAACATCAAAAATCCAATGGTATTCTGTAATATATTCTACTAGTTTTAAAACCTTAATTTTTACCATTAGCCATCACAGATATTATTTATGCGTCTATGTCTTTCTGTCTGGCGTATAGTTATGTTTGTGTCTGTGTGTCTGTGAATTACGAATAATTCGAATGAACATTAATTTGTTATGAGTACTTTGATAGTTTTAATGATAAGTCAATAACTTTTTCAATTTACAGTTTTATTCAATAAGCTATATATATATGTATATATATTGAATGGACAAATTAATACCGTATACAAAGTAGTGTGCTCAACGGTAAATCTGAGGGCTTATATCGGTAACAATCTGAATTTGATACTCGCGGTGGGGAGAGCAAAGATAGCCCACTGTGTATCTTTATGCTTAAGACTAAACAAAGAAGCAAAAGAGTTCAATCAAAACAACTCTAATTAGTATGTGTAGGAATGTTTTAATAAACTTTGAAAAACACTATTGAAATCTCACTTTGCAGTTTCATTGAACGATGATTTGCAGCTCTAGTAATGAAGTTGAGATTTAATGTGTTATTTACCCGAATACAAAATGGCCTGTAGTTAACTACCTGTTCGCTAAAGCACATTTCAGTAACTCCATGTATCCATCCATATGTGCTCCACCCGTTTCATTGTACAAATACAAATAAATAATAACGTTCGTCTCTTAACATCTTACGCATTTCAACACAACTGAGTGGAAAAAAGAGAGCTATTACTGTCATCTCAGGGTAGCTCCACATGAACAGCCCACTCTGTATTGGGACATTTTATTGCTAACTTCTGGTATGCTATTTTCAGTTTTATTCTTGCTAAATTTACTATAGATTTGTCAAACAACGATAAGTGTGGTATTCAACCATGGTTAAATGTTAATGAAACAAAATAGTATAAAACTTACTTTTACGTTAGAAATTGTCAGAAGATAATTTACTCGTATAGAAGACCTTGTAGCCTTTGATAGGTTGTTTAGGCAGATTATTCATAATGTATCTAAGTTTCAAATGGACAGCAACTACCTGTTGTA
>NW_013666401.1:147115-149396 GCF_000517525.1 Limulus polyphemus
GTCACTCTTATAGCTCATTCAAGACTCCAAAGTGCGGAGTGTGATTTTGTGGCGAACCATGAACAATCGGATTCACAGTCCGAGCGCACTAAGCACTTGGCCACAGCTGTGGTAGATATGAAGGTGGTGTTTTTATTCGTGTCTACTAAAGTTTTACACACAATACAGGATATAATGCGGCTCTTTCTGATCACGTGCGATTCTAATAGTGACATGTATAGTTGTAGGTTTGAGACTATGAACAATGAGGCAAAATATTCTGGTTGGGGACTAGTGCGGAAAAGACAAAACCAAAAAATAAAATTCATGAACCAGAAATATGATCGCAACCAACTAGTCTTTGTCCTTTTCTATTACATTTTAGCAAGGCTCAAGCCCTTAGTATATAAATCATCCACGTCAGTCAGTCTTTGATCACCAAGATAGAAATCTTGAGTTTACATTAAGTTTCTGGGAACTAGTTGTTGGGTTGCATTCATAGATAGAAACAAGAGAATTCTGACTTACCTCCTGGCTTGTGTAACACACCTGACTTTTTTCATTCTAGGAAAATGGCGCCATGATGGACCATACCGATGATGCAGACGTGGCAATTAACTTATCAACCAGTCAGACAACCAGATCGTCTTTGGCCACACCTTCATTGAACACAGAAAGTGTAGACAATGAGCTTCAGGTAATATGTGTGTTGTGGTGAAATCCACGCTGCTTCGTGAAACCGCTTGTCCTTGATCACATCACCTTATACAAAAATTGTTTTTATTCAATATGAATTATAATAACATACAAATGTTTAAGTAATTTCATAAGATATTTACTTTTATTGTATTTCTGCTATTACAAAAGATGCTCAACTATCTTGAAAGTAAGGAAATGCTCTGCTTGTGAAATTGTATAATTCTCATTCGTGTATACTATTAATCCTTTACTACATGCAGTTTGTTACACTAAGCCTGTGACACACTCACCCACCCATTCACATCCTACCTGAAATTTAAATATTTGAAACAAAACGGTATTTACTATTTTAGTCAATTGAATGCAACTAGCTTTCTTGACTGTATGTCTACATGGAAACATTGAATATAACTATTTGCTTATTTAATGTAAACTGAAAATAATTGAATGTGAAACTAAGCGTTCTGTGAACGATGATGCTCTCATTGCCCAAAAACTGCTTTTAGTAACATCATCTGTGACACAAGTTTCTAACGTAAAACCAGGATTACTGTGTTGAATGCTCTTGTTTCGTAATAGCGCAGAATGTACTCTCTCGTATCGTATTATAAACAATATTCATTTAATTCCGTATAACTTATAGATCTCCGCCTTAGTACCAAAGCTAACAACTCCTTGGTTTTCACTTTTGTAAGAATCTCAATTAAATACTGAATCAATATTTTACATTATTTATTAATAGAGCGAGTATCCGCATAAATGACGAGCCAGATATAACAGAGCGACGTTTAGTAGTTTTCTGTGTCAGTTGAATGGTAAAGATAACTCTATAGAGAGTTTATGGCTGGAATCTCCACCACTAATCTTGCAACTTACGCCTTACCTTCGCATACAGCATTTGCGTTTTCTCTGTACGTTTGATATTTTAAACGTGCGACTGTTCTTGCCTGGGAATATATTCTTGAAAGTATCAGGTCAGTTATAATTTACTAAGTTTCCTGAATTGCGTGTTTTAACGTGACAAGTAATCGAAAACGTGTAACATTTTTCTTTTCTTTTTTTGTAGAATATGTTAATAATAATAATAGGTTTATTTTTGCAAAGTTCGTAATAAAAGGAAAGGTTGAGGTCAACTCTCTCTCTATATATGTATATATATATACACACACACACACACACATCTATTCTTAGACCTTTCAAGTTCCATATCTTCAAGTTGAATTTCGTGAAACTAATTTCTGATTTCTAAGAAAAATTAATTATCATTTCAAATTATTCTCAAACAGTATACTAGTATTTATGAATCGTTATTAATAGGTTTCAAAATATCAGTGTTTATAAGTATTCAACATACAAACCTTACCATTTACAGAAGATAATTTTAGGAAATATGTCTCACCACTTTTAATACAGTAATATAATGTTAAAGTAACATTAAATTGAATTTATAAACCTTTAATCCATTTAATATAGCTTCCAGTCATGAAAACTTGTACATCATTTCATGAGCCTGTAACTGAGTCAAACACGGAAAAATGGCTACAAGGTCGAACCTAAGTTTCAAATGGACAGCAACTGCCTGTTGTAGAAACCTACAAATGTA
>NW_013666401.1:150188-162735 GCF_000517525.1 Limulus polyphemus
ATGGTTCGCCACAAAATCACACTCCGCACTTTGGAGTCTTGAATGAGCTATAAGAGTGACGACTATTCGATCATGTGGCCAAGTGCTCAGTGCGCTCGGACTGTGAATCCGATTGTTCATGGTTCGCCACAAAATCACACTCCGCACTTTGGAGTCTTGAATGAGCTATAAGAGTGACGACTATTCGATCAGATAGGAATAATAGCCCAAGAGTTGACGGCGGGTGCTGTGAGTAGCTGCCTTTCTTATAACAAATAACATATAAAATTAACTTGTCTCGTTTTTACATTTCTAGACACAATTGCGCAGACATTTTTGTATTTTTTTTTGTAAACAAATAATTAACCTTTATTGCTTTTTTTTGGAAGGATGAGGAAATCATGTCAATGTGATTCACAAATGATACAAAGTATATTATGCTTTTTAAAAAATAACACTTCTACTATTATGACAATATCATTGTGAACGGGTAAAATATTTTTGTACCTCTTTGTATCTTAAAACTTTCATGTTATTATTTTAACCCTAAATATAAATGTCATCATATTGCTAAAAATATAAAAAGGCCAGGTGTTTTATAATGGTTAGCGTGTCAGACTGTGAGTCTGAGGACCCATGGTTTGCGCCCCATTGCCGCAAATTCGTTCTTAACACCTTGGAAACATGAGTGCGCCATAAGAGTAAACAACAAACTCATCTATTCGAACAGAGTAGTCCCGTGGTTGGCAGTGTGCGCTATTGACTAGCTGCCCTACCTCTAGTAAATCAGCTCAAAATTGAGGACGGGCAGCCAAGGTAATCTTGCGCGATTGTCTGAAACAAACAAAAACGATAAAAGGAGAACTAGGGTCATGTCTTTTTGTTGGACGCTCATTAATTTTCAAGGTAAAATCAAACTTTCATATTCCTACTCCGTTTCAAAATGGGCCTAACATGGCTTAGTGTGAATCCAAGGATTCATGGCTTACACCCCACCACCAGTGGCATAGTGATATGTCTGCGGACTTACAACGCTAGAAACCGGGTTTCGATACCCGTGGTTGGTAGAGCACAGATAGCTCTTTGTGTAGCTTTGTGCTTAACTACAAACCAACAATGGCTTACATCCCACTGCCGCAAAAACGTGCTTCGCTTTTTCAGCCGTGGGTACGCTATTTGGTCAAGCAAAAGTAGCCTAACGGTGGACGGTACGTCCTGTTGACTAGCTGTCCTTCCTGTAGTTTATTAGCTCAAAATTAGGGACGGCTAAGCGCTTATAGTTGTTTGTGTAGTTTTTCCCGAAAAGTCTCAAACAAACAAAAGAATGGCTTGCTGTTTTCAGATTAGTGAGTATTTGTGTATTATTTGATTTTGCAATGAACTTAATATATAAATTTCGGTTTAGATATTATGATTTTAAGGTGTAAGTGCAGATTTTTATGACTCTTTTCATCGGTAAGATCGCTCTTCATATGAGGTAACTTATAATGTCAAATAAGGTTGAAGATATTTTTATTTAAAAAGATTCCTTTTCGCACTCCCTACTAGAAACTGAAGATGGTAAAATCATCACCATCAAAAATTGTAGTTTTTTCTTTTTCCCAAAGAGCGGGTGATATTAGGTGGCTTATCAGCTTTAAGTTAGTCCAAAGCAGCTACTACCAAGAAAAAAAACTCACTGTGAGGTTTCTTGATTAACCTATAGGATACTTTGTACTTAGCTGTTTTCTAATGCCAGTCATTAAGATGTTTTCGATTTGAACAGAGAAGTGTCAGTGTGTTTTATCTCTTCTTTACGACCATTACTGTCCTTGTCGTTACAGTTACATTAGCTCTAAAGTGCTTGGTCACAGAGTGTTTTAAGACTTCGTGTACTGAGAAGCATTTCTATATAAAGAGTTATATGGAAGCTATCGAGCAATTTGGCTCAGAATATTATACGGTATATTACAATTCAGTGAAATTTTACATAGAGAAAAATATTGTATGTTTTGTAGAATAGCATACACAATCAGAAATGTAATTCCTATCTCACTGTAACTCATGAACAGAAGCAGTTTTTAAAGATCGAAGCTTCTTCAGGAGTATGATTCTATCGCAAATTTAACAGACCAGAAGAGACACCTTAACAAAAAATGTAACTCTATACCACCTGCAAAACAAAAGTATTAATTTCCGAATCTAAATCAATTTATTAACTAAAATCAGCTTTATAGTAAACTTGAACTAGCTAATTCAACTTAATCTATTTATATCAATAGTGTGATGTAATATTTTATTGCATTTTCCAGTTAACTGATCAACACAGGTAGGGAAACGTATTGGTATTCTAACGTGTCTACCCGTGAGCTCCAAGCTGAAGCAAGCCACTTCTCGAAATGGACATTGTCGTGATTGAGAGCGCGTGCAACATTTCTCGGACAAGGTGCAACTGTTCAGAGCCCCCCCCCCCTCCCTCTCTCTCCTTTCTCAGTGTGATATTTTTTTTCCGCGTGCTGATTATATTAGATCGGTACAAATGACAATAATAAGCGCCTAGGACTTTTTACTCATAGCCATTAGAACTGCTTCAACTAAAGCTACGGACAAAGGATGGCGGTCCGAACTGGCTAATGCTCACTGGTACTATTCAACTTTAATGCGGCTTCCCGATCGATTAGAAGTACGGAGGGAAGAGCAAAGCAAAATATGCTGTGGCATTAGAGAAATGAGCTGTCATTTACTTATTTATCTTAGCATTCGCAGAATTAGCTGCGTTTATCGTAGTTTCCTTGACGACGTAGTTTTAGAATATGACTTGTATAACTGTCGTGTAAAGTAGTCTACAGGAAGTTGAAGATGTGTGTGGGGGGCTCAACGACCTGTCCCAAGTGCGTGGCCGGTGCATATCTTACAACGCTGTGTGCACCTGAATTGCCTTGCATTGCGAGCCGTGGCGCCAAGCGGTGAAACCAACAGCTAGGCTTGACAGTAGGTGGGGTATATTTTGATAATGATGTCCTTATGTTTAACAGTAAGAACAGTTGATTTTTATTTCTTAGTTAATTGCCATTTAAGGGCTTTATTACAAAACAAAAGCTCAAATGTGATAAAGGAAAAGAACAAAATAATAATTACATGCTTTTCTGTGGAGGGAAGGTTTATAACTCACTAATTTAGAATACTTTAACAGCTGAAAACATCACTTGTTTACCAACGGTATAATTGTGACGATAAATAACCGATCTATGCACGTGTGTACTCGTGTTGACTTTCTAGTCAATTGCTTATAGGGATTTGTGGCAGAAAAATTGGAACTGTTAGTATAATCTGTTTTGTCAGAAAGCTAGCAACGTGTCCCTGTTTTGATATATTAGAAACTCAGAAGGCAAGTGTAAATAACTACAAAGATCAAGCATTAAGGAACAGAGAGATAGGTCAGGACGAGTTACGTGATATTTGGTTGTATTACAAATGAACGACAACACAGCTACAAAGTTTATAATACTGTCATTAGAAGAGATGTTGTAGCATACTTTATCTTCATTGGTATCGTACTAGCTGTATAAACTGTAGTAGTTACGTGATATTTGGTTGTATTACAAATGAACGACAACACAGCTACAAAGTTTATAATACTGTCATTAGAAGAGATGTTGTAGCATACTTTATCTTCATTGGTATCGTATAAACTGTAGTAGTTACGTGTCTTTTGCTTACTCTACCTTTATGACCTAACTGTAGTAGTTTGCCTTGAATTAACTTTAGCAACGAGCGTTGTTTGTTTAATATAATAATGTATGTTGTTTGAACTATATTTTATAAGCATTTTTTTTAGCAAGAACAATATATATTATGCTCAGCTTATGCATTCTGTTAGCATGCGCTTTTATGTACAATTACGCACTTCCTATTCATGAAGTAAGGTTTTGTTACAAAAGTAAGACAATTAGTTAATTATAAATGATTTATATAATATACTAGTTGTAGTAACATGCTCTGTGTTTTCTCTAGTAAAGTGCAGGTTGTGAACTGTAGAACGTTTACACTAACATACGTGAGCAATGTGTATGTTACGCTTCTTGGCTCTATGAAAGTTACTTAAAAGCATTCTCCTTTTTACTGTTATTTTTCAACAGGATTTATAAGTTCAATCCTCTCAATTTCTGTTGACGTCATTAGATTACTTTCTTGAACATATGGTGTGGTAGGTTTGCCTGAACATGCTCCATGTAACCATAACACTCAACCCCTCTGTTTATATAAGAGTAACCACATAGGCGGCGGGTGCTGCTGACTGATTGTACTTCCTGTGGTTATAAGTTCTAAGTTAGGGATGGCTATGGCTGAAACTTTAAACACTGGCCAGGCCATTATGTATCGCATAAGGTGTCGTTCAGGCTGAATATACCAGCACCAAAACCTGGACAACATGGTACTAAAGATTAATCACACTATAGGAATAATGTTTCAGACTCCGTGCTGTCCTTGGATCTACTTTCTCAATCGTCGAATGTGTTCAGTTTTATGGCCATGATTACGCAATACAGTACTACCTGACATTACAATTTCCATTGTAACAAGCTTCTGCGACGGATGGCGAAGTCAATCTGAAACCGTAATTCTTGAAAAACTTCCACAGACGCCAGCTCTCATATTCACGTTTTAATGAACCAAATCCACAAAATGTCATAGTTATTCATTTAGATGGCTCTTTAGACATACCAGAGAAGGATGATAACGTGAACAATGCCGTGTACTTACATGTATGACATTTTATCCTGATGTAGACATATCTTCTTGGCGTCCTTACCCTGTACAACGGGAATGCTAGCTCTCTTAGTTGGTGTTAATACGTGCTTCTGATAGTAACTATAGTTTGGTGTTAATACGTGCTTCGAACTATAGTTACTATCAGAAAAACGTATCAATACCAAACTATAGTTACTATTCGAAGAACGTATTAACACCAAACTATTGTTACTATCAGAAGCACGTATTAACACCAAACTATAGTTACTATCAGAAGCACGTATTAACACCAAACTATAGTTACTATCAGGTGTTAATACGTTCTTCTGATAGTAACTATAGTTTGGTATTAATAAGTTCTTCTGATAGTAGCTATAGTTTGGTGTTAATACGTTCTTCGAAAAGTAACTGTAGTTTGGTGTTAATACGTTCTTCTGATACTAACTGTAGTCTGGTGTTAATATGTTCTTCTAATAGTAACTGTAGTTTGGTGTTAATACGTTCTTCTGATACTAACTGTAGTCTGGTGTTAATATGTTCTCTTAATAGTAACTATAGTTCAGCTTTGTTATATTGTGTAATTAATGAATTTTGATTTTCCCATTATTTGAAAAACTTGCAGCATCTATAAAATATGAAGAAAATCCTTCCTTACATTTTCTGTACTATATTTGAAAATCTTTACCACTTCATAGCAAATTACCAGTTCCTTGTCGCAGTATTTCGAGTACACCCAGGTCTCCTCCTATATTAAAACAAACTCTCTCATGTGCAAGATCGTACAGTTTTTTGCGCTGAGTTTAGGGATCAGTTTTTATACTTGTTGGTTATGCTTCTTAACACGAGTAAAACCTTTGTTATTTGTGTCAAACGCTGTGACACATTTTGTAGCTATAAGTTTAACTGTTGTGGCACTATATGTTAGAGTTGAGAATTCCCCTTAAACCAAATACATTGGTTAAACATCTGTGACGCCATGGCTCGAATCTGCGGCGACACCCCACTGCATTAGCACATGCAACTCGTTTTTATGAAGTGTTGTCAGCTCTAGGTATTCCAATTACCTGTTTCCTACTCTACCCTTTATCCTGAGTATTATTTTTAAAATTTAACCGCATTTTGTGACGTAGTAATTGATTATTGTAACTGATTGGAAAGTTTCTTGGATATAAAAAAATATTTTCTCCTTCAAACAGAGAATAAAGAAACGCTGAAAGCTTTTTTACACAATTCAAATACTATATATTTGATACTGTTTTCAGTTGGAAAAGTGAAACGTAAACCTAATTCCAGCTTCATACTTATTGAACATAAAGTAAATGGGAAAGTAAAGTAAATGTAGTTTAAACAAAAGCAGATATAAAGAAAAAGGTATGAAGTATATGTTTTAAAACTACGTTTGTTGTTTAATAAGAATGAAATACCGAAAGCATGTAGACAAAATGTTGTATTTAAAAACATAAATAGCTATATTTTGTAAGTCCCATCTAGTGATAATATTAGTTTTAGACACGGGTCAGAACAAGTTTAATAATTTTGAACAACAATTTTCAAAAATAGTGGTAAATTTAAACTTAAATGTTTTTTCAGTTATCGAAAAAATGTGACTAAAACGTCGTTAAACATTCTCAAGAATTGTTTTTAATGCAACAACGAACCTCTGAGTCAACCAGACCATGTACGGTATTCCTACTCCTAGAGGCACATATCCGGTATTACCTCAACTTTCTTACAAGTTTACGGAATATTCACTTTTATGTGGGGAATCCAACGATGTTCGTCAACTCCAAAAGTATAAAGAACTGGAGGAAGTGGACCTTCAGTGATTTTTTCATTTTTAGAACACGAAGAGATTTCTACTGCACTGTGACTGAGGTCATGGTCTTATTGCAATACAATATCTATAGAAATTTTCGTGAAATCAGTAATAATCGGGAACTCAGCAAGGACAATCAGCAGATTTTCTGTCCAGATTGCACATAGCTCGGAGGACAGATTTCAGAAACATCAGGTTCACAGCTTAATTTCAAGTGTAAGGTAGCAACACTCGATGTGTTGGCAGATACGATCATGACGAGATACCAGTTGCGAAGAAAGCCAGCCATAAAAGAAGCCAGGTAAAAATTTCCGTTGGTTGTAATAAAAATGTCAAACAGCCGAAGAGACACGCGTCTACCTACAGGCCGGGTATGTTCACGCAATCGTCTTAAGACGTAGGCATTCATGGACAAAGCGATGAGGATGGTTAACTCATAGAAGACAGTAAACTAAAACGACAATATACCCACACAAAAAAAAACAATAGCAAAAGACTCCTCAGATCAAGCCCTACAGTTCCCTTTATTTCATAGCAACTTTTTCGGGTATTCAGAACTCGTGTGAATGCTACTTTATTTCCAAAAATTACACAGCTGTTTTGGTTAATTATTTATTCGTTGTTAAATTAATTTGATATAAAGTATCAATGCGTTGCTCATGATTTTTAAATGTAAACTGTAAAAGTTAAAGTTAATGCTTGATTCCGGTAAAAACCGAATTATGTAATAGAGTGCCGATGTCAATTACTTGTTTGTAGTAGAAGTATCCATGTTGACTCCAAGTGCACGTGTTCTGTCTGATTAAACGAATTTTATTTACTGGGTCAAAATATAAATATAAAAACGCGCATAGCCACATAAACATAATATATTAAGGATATCAAGCAATTACGGTGAAAGTGGTAATTATATCATCTTGCCAGTAACTGTTAAACACTGTTACACAGAAAGCAAAGCCTTCTTCATAAGCATTATAGGAGAAATATATATTTGTTTAGGATTTCTTATGTAATTTCAAAACAAAAGAATGTGTTTTTAACATGTTAAACCATGAAGAACATGATAACAAACAATCTAAGCTATCAAACTGATTTAAATCAGTTTACGTTATAAACATGTATAAAATGAAAAGAAATGATTCGATCACCTGCATGCTAAGTTTAATTTAGTATTATTTTTTATATTCACGTAAAGCTCTCTGGGGAAAGTGTATTAGTTAAAACTTGACAAATGTAACGCACATTTAGCCTTGTTTTTTTTTTAAGCGCTTTGAAATGAAAGAAGCGACTTTCAGAATACTTACCACCCAACACTTTTCGGCAATTTTTAAGCCTCTACCAGGACACTGAAAGATCTAAAATCATGTTAATATACGGATCTCGCTTTGCCTCGTATTTTAGGAGTCGCACGGTTCACTACATTGTCAGAAAGACTTTCAGTAAAAACTATTAAACGCTCATGAGAATAATCAATCACAGGAAATACACTGGTTTATAATAATCTAGTATTGAACAAGAATTATCATCGAAAAATATGATGAGAAGATGTTCACTTAATTCCAGGTATTATTGTTTCTGTAATTAAAAAAATTCTCAGAAAGAAGGAAAAACAAAAACAAAACTTGTAAAATATGCGTCATGGAATATGTTTTCAGTTTAAATATTTTGTATTTCTTAGACGAAAGAACTCTTTGTTGTAAATGTATCTGAATTAAAGATAAAACTGTTAAAGCATATATAGTCTGTATAAAAATACTTTGAGTTTTTATTCTACGACTTTTGGTACTTTTTTATATTAAGTAGACAATTATAAGATAATCCAAATGTTATCCACTTGAGCTATAACATTTATGGCTAATGTTTTATGTGAGTGTATGGAAGAACTTCTTACCTCAAAGTGAAGATGTCGATACTTGTTTGAATTACAAGAGTTCAAAAGTTTACTGTTGAGCTACAACGCTTATTACTTGTATTAAAAGATATACACAGACTATTTTCAAATTAAGGTGTAATAAGTCTGAATTTAATTTTGTTCTATGTATACGCTTTATTAGTTACCTGTACCTCTCTCTCTAAATTTTTTGCTGGTCAGTTATCTACATTTCTGCCTATTTTTCATTCTGTGGTTTAATCTGTGTATATCATCGTGATATTATCGGATACGAAAACAAAATAAGTTGTCAGCAAGCTGTTTTCTAGATTCATTTTATTCTTGATAAAACGTTATGAAATAACTAACGTAGTGTTTTAATGTGGAAGGGACATACAAACAACTCTTGCCTAAGCTACAAATTAAGTGTTTTTTTTATGTTCCGACAGCATTTTACATCGATAAGCAAAACATATTTGTCCTGTTTGTCTTGGTTGACTATTCAGGCGTAATAACATAAGCTATTCTAATATAAAAACATTCATCATAATTACATTCTGCAATAGTATTGATACGCAGTAAGCTGTGGAGTAAAATGCATTAGTCTTCAACAGTAGCTATTCTGCAAATTACGTCCTTTGATAATTATTACACTGGATGATTATACATAAGTAGTTGGCCGTAAGTTTGTATATAACGTTTGGAACGTGAGTAAAATAAGACCATTGCGAGGTCTGAATTTCAGAAACCGGAAATAAAAAGATCCTTGAAAAAAAAAAGAACACATAGTTCAAAAGCCAAATTTCGTTGCTCCCTTTTTCGCTTTGTATTTGTAGGGCCAGAGTAGACATGCATCGATTTCCTAAACACGTTGCTCAAAATGTTCTGTACACTCGTAACTACTAACTCTACCTTTCAGTTGCAGCAACAGCACTTGTATTCCCGAAGCTGAATGAGTGTTTTGGTCAGTCTTTGTGCTAGCTTCCCACCTGAGCAAGGAACAAATTACCGACTAGTCAGTGAAAAGAGGCAGTTGGTCTTCAATCGCTGATGTTACCTTCTTTCAGCGATCACCAGGGACTCGTTGATCGCCACTATCCGGTAGTTGGCCAAATTGGCTTCAGTCCCTTGTTTCAAATAGGCCCCCAAGAGGCACACTTCTTGTCACATACTTCTGGTGCCGTTAAAACTGACCCATACTCAACTCCACCGCTATTCGTGAGATAGTCACTTAACACAATGGTCTCCATTAACTCTTGTCAATTTTCTTTATACACCTTTTCGCATGTTCTCTAGAGAGCTTGTTCAAATAAAATTTATTATGCTTTTATTTTGTTTCACTAGGTGTTGACATCTTTATGATACTTTCTTGAGGTTGTAAAAAAGTTGCTCAGTTCAACGAATCCTGTGAAATTTTAAGGTAAAATTATCAGAGTTGACCAACTGGAGAATGCTTCTCAGTAAGGTGCGTTTTTTGTTGTTGTTGTTTTGTTTTTTAGTTTAAATTCTGAGAACAACTCAACTTTACATTAAAGCCTTAGGTTCTTTTGGTACACGAAGATCAGTCAAAATTATACAATTTCTTGTTTCAATACATAACACAAGCGCATTCGTGGTCTTATAATCTGATTCCGCTTTCTTAGACACCAAAGAAATATTTGAACTTTGCTTTCTGTTAGCAACTAAAACTTTGCTCTTTTTTTCAATTCATAAAATAACATTTCGATCCTAGATCAATTTTAGTTGAATTGGTTTTATTTATATATTTTAGCACCCACATAAATACTGCTTTTTGGCTGAAAGTAAAATATTTCGTGATTTTCTCCAAGAACAAACAACACTGTCTGGACTTTGTAGAAAATCGAGTTGACAGTCAGTTTTTCTAAAGATAAATTGGCGACACGTATGATAGGTGTAACTTAGACCGTGTATTATATTAACGCCTCCTACTCTTGACACCGGTTCATCTATTGACCGACTGTAGTAACTGGTAGATTGTTCCATTTGATAGCTTATAAATATGACATGATATCTCTTTCTAGCTTCTCCAGAAATAAGTACTGCTCAACTCACCGTACTTCTTTGTGTTCAAACCTCAAGAAAGTTAAGTATATTGTAATTAAAAGTACACAGTCAATTCCCTTTAAATCATGCTTTCCCTCATATCACAGAGTTATGTAATACTTCACGCTGTTTTATTTTTTCTATGCAAATCTATACAGTGAGCCATCTGTGCTCTGTCCACCGCGGATAATGAAATTAACCGTTGACCTACCGAGGGTCTTAATAATTTATATAAACAGAATTGCTTGTTGTCTCACCATGAGCACGAATTATTCACTCGCACATCGTGTAATTGTGTGTAGTAATAATAGCACAGGTAAAAATGTCGTCAACAGTAATATAGCAAAGTAACAATGGCACTGATTAAAAGTGTATCAGTAATAAGTCAGAAAGACATATTTTATTTATTAGACCTACTTGAATTTTTAAATGCACATTTTTTTTGTCCTTTTGGGAAGAAAACGCTATATTACCCACATTGTATTATTACTGTTGTTATTTTTACCGGTGCATTTTTTGTGATTTCAATATGCGATGTGACGAAGAAGACATGAAATATTATTTTTACTCGTGACTCTACTGGAGGCATACTGGTACTATACTTATCTATTGTGACCTAACGGTTAACATACGGTACTCTACTTTGTCTGTTGTGACTTTATGGCAGACACACACATGTACTCCAATTGTCTATAGTGATTTTATGGCTGACATAAATGCACTCTATATATCTACTGTGCTTTACGACTGGCATATATCTACTCTACTTGTCTGTTCTGACTTTACAAACTTCTTGATTTTTCCTAAAGCTTTTGCAACATTCAGACTGTTTTTATTAAACAACTTGTCTTGAACGTTGTGACTTTCCGTTTATTGTTGTTCTAGTCTACTTGGACATAGTAACTTTCTGGTTATTGTTTTTGTACTGTACTAGAAAGTGTGAATTTCTGACTCTTTTTTTTTTTTTCGTTTACTTGAACGAGGAGACTTTCCGGCTGTTGTTTTTCTACTCTTCATAGACGTGGTACCTTTACTATGGTTGTTACTATTCTCTGCTTCAAGGTGATGGCTTTCTGGATGTTGTTTTCGAGAGTACTCGAACGAGAAGACTTTCCAACTGTTGTTTTTCTACTCTACATAGACCTCGTGACATTTCAACTATTGTTTTTATATTCTAATTGCACGTGGTGTCGTTCCGACTGTTGTTTTTCTACTATACTTAGACATGGTGACTTTTCAACTTTTGATTTTCTACTCTACATGAATGTTGTGACTTTCCAGCTGTTTGTTTTTCTATCCTACTTAGACGTAGTGACTTTCCGACTATTGCTTATCTGTTTAGTTTGGGTGTTTTCAGCTATTATTTTTCTACTCTACTTGGACGTGGTGACTTTCCGATTGTTGTTTTTCTACTCTCTGTCCGTATGTGGTGACTTTCCGTTTGTTATTTTTCTACTCTACTTGGATGTGGTGGCTTTCCGATTGTTGTTTTTCTACTCTCTATCTGTACGTGGTGACTTTCCGATTGTTGTTTTTCTACTCTACCTGGATGTGGTGGCTTTCCGATTGTTGTTTTCCTACTCTACCTGGATGTGGTGGCTTTCCGATTGTTGTTTTTCTACTCTCTATCTGTACGTGGTGACTTTCCGATTGTTGTTTTTCTACTCTACCTGGATGTGGTGGCTTTCCGATTGTTGTTTTTCTACTCTCTGTCTGTATGTGGTGACTTTCCGATTGTTGTTTTTTTACTCTACCTGGATGTGGTGGCTTTCCGATTGTTGTTTTTCTACTCTACCTGGATGTGGTGGCTTTCCGATTGTTGTTTTTCTACTCTCTGTCTGTATGTGGTGACTTTCCGATTGTTGTTTTTTTACTCTACCTGGATGTGGTGGCTTTCCGATTGTTGTTTTTCTACTCTACCTGGATGTGGTGGCTTTTCGATTGTTGTTGTTCTATTCTACCTGGATGTGGTGGCTTTCCATTGTTGTTTTTCTACTCTACCTGGATGTGGTGGCTTTCCGATTGTTGTTTTTCTACTCTACCTGGATGTGGTGACTTTCCGATTGTTGTTTTTTTTACTCTATCTG
>NW_013666401.1:163369-168883 GCF_000517525.1 Limulus polyphemus
TTTTCCATTGTTGTTTTTCTACTCTCTGTCTGTACGTGGTGACTTTCTGATTGATGTTTTTCTACTCTATTTAGACATGGTGACTTTCGGACTATTGTTTTTCTACTCTATTTAGACATGGTGGCTTTCGGACTATTGTTTTCCTGTCCAATTTATGTGTTGCCTTTTCAGCTGTTTTTTGTTTTTCACTCTACCTAAACGTTGTAACTTTACAACTACTGTTTTCCTGCACTAATTGCACGTGGTGTCTTCCTACTTTTTTACGACTCTACCAAGACGTTGTGACTTATCGACTATTGTTTTTCTACTTTAATACACGTGGCGACTTTCCTAGTTTTGTTTTTCTATTTTGGAAGTAGTACCTTTCAGACTATTGTTTTTCTACTCTACTTAGACGTAATGACTTTACGACACTAGATTCTCTACGCTGTCTGAACATGGTGTCTTTCCGGGTATTGTTTTTCGACTCTTCTTAGGCGTGGTAACTTTCAGACTATTTTTTATCTGTTGAAATTTCGTGATGACATTTTAGCTATTGTTTTTTTCTTTTTCTTTTTTGTACTTTAACTGGAAGTGATGTTTTTCTATTCTATTTGGACAAGGTGGCATTCTGACTGTTGTTTTTCTACTCAATGTACGGATGTGTGGACATTTCAGTTGTTTTTCTAGTTTTTTTTGGAAGCAAAAACTGTACTTGGACGTAGTAGATTTCTGTCTATTGTTGTTTTGTTCAGTTTACATGTTGAAATTTTAGCTGTTGCTTTACTCATCCTGGACGTAATGACTGTACGACCGTTATTTTTCTACTGTACCTGTATATGGTGGTTTTCTGACTATCGTTTTTCTGCTCAGTTTTCATGTGGACATTTCATTTGTAGTTTTTCTTGTCTATTTGGAAGTAATGGCTTTAACACTGTTGTTTTGTACTTTTCTTGGGCGTGGTAACTCTCTGACTATCGTTTTTGTGTTCAATTTACGTGTTGACATTTCAGCTGTCATTTTTTTACTCTAATTGCACGTGGTGGCTTTCCTACCTTTTTCTTTACAACTCTACTTGGACTTGGTGACTTTCTGATTGTTGTTTCCTCCTCTATCTCAACGTTGTGACTTCTTGATTAATTTTTTCTACTCTATCTGAACATGATGACTTTCTGATTGATGTTTTTTTTTACTCTATGTGGACATTGTGGCTTTCCAACTATTGTTTTTCTTCTCAATTTACGTATGGAAACTTCAGGTGTTATTTTTCTCGCCTACTTGAACGTAACGGCTTTACGACTCTTTTTTTTTTCTACGCTACCTGAATGTCGTGTCTTTACGGGTGTTGTTTTTATTCTGTCTGGATGTTATGTCTTTCCAACTATTGTTTTTCTTTTATACGTGGACGTAGTAGCTTTCCTACTAATTTTTTTCTACGCTGCTTGGAAGTATTGTCTTTACTATAGTTTTTACACTTTTTACATGGAGACTTTTTAATTATTGTTTTTCTACTCCATTTGACATGGTGGTTTTCTGACTACCGTTTTTTGCTAAATTTTCCCGTGGACATTTCATTTGTTGTTTTTCTAGTCTACTTGGAAGTAATGACTTTAACACTATTGTTTTTATAAGCTACCTGGACGTGGCGACTTTCTGATTGTCTTTGTATTCTTCGTAAGAGTGGTAACTTTCCTGCTATTGTTTTTCTGTTCAATTTGCATGGTGACATTTCAGCTGTCTTTTTTTTTTTTTACTTTAATTACAGTGGTGACTTTAATACCGTATTTCTTACAACTCTACCTGAACTTAGTGACTTTCCAGCTGTTATTTTTCTACTCTAATTGTAAGTGGTAGCTTTCCAGCTATTGTTTTTCTCTGCAGTTTGTATTCTGACATTTCCCCTTTTGATTTTCTGCTGTTTTTTTACTCTGTGTGGACATTGTAGTTTTCCCACTATTGTTTTTCTGCTCAATTTGCATATGGAAATTTCAGGTGTTATTTTTCTAACCTACTTGGACTCAAAGACTTTACGACTCTTCTTATCTACGCTACCTGAACATGGTAACTTTCCAACTATTGTTTTTCTGTTCAAATTGCGTGTTGACATTTTAGCTATTCTCTTCCTACTCTGCCTGGATGTTGTGACTTTCGACTTTTCTACTCTAATTGCTTGTTGAGTTTCCTACTTTTTACTAATCAAACTAGACGCGTTAACTTTTCGATTGTTTTTTTTTCTCCTGTAATTAAACGAAAAGCCTTTGTGACTGTTGTGTTTCTACTCTACATAGACGTTGTTGTGAGTTTCCCTACTCTGCTTGGACGTTGTGGCTTCATAACTATTGTTGTTCTGTTCAGTTTGCGTATTGGTATTTCTGGCGTGCGTGTTTTTCTACTCTATCTGGACGCGGTAACTTTTCGATTGTTTTTTTTTCTCCTGTAATTAAACGAAAAGCCTTTGTGACTGTTGTGTTTCTACTCTACATAGACGTTGTTGTGAGTTTCCCTACTCCACTTGGACGTTGTGGCTTCATAACTATTGTTGTTCTGTTCAGTTTGCGTATTGGTATTTCTGGCGTGCGTGTTTTTCTACGCTATCTGGACGTGGTTACTTTTCGACGGTTGCTTTTCTGCTCTACATATACGTTGTGACTTTTCAACTCCTTTCTTTTTTTATTTGCACGTGGTGATTTTGCGACGGTCGTTTTTCTACTCTGCTTGGACATAGTATCTTTCCAACTTTTATTTTTCTACTGTACACAGTCTTTGTGACTTTCCAACTGTTTTTTTTTTATATATATTTGCACGTGGTGACTTTCTGACTGTTTTTTTTTTATTTACTATACCTGGACGTGGTGAATTTGCGACTTTTGTTTTTCCACTGTACTTGGACGGGTTGATTTCCAGCTCTCTCTCTCTCTTTTTTTTTTTACTTTTCATGGACGTGGTGACTTTCCAATATTTGTTTTTCTACTCTACATAGACGTTGTGACTCTCCAACATTTTTTCTTTCTGTTTTACATGCACGTGGTGACTTTCCATATCCCATACTTGGCAGCAAAATAAACAAATGGGCTCGTGCTAATGCTTACATTCCGGTAACCCCATTCCTTATTGATTATGCATTATGTAAGAATAAACACAAACTCTGTTGGCCAATCCTTTATTTCCCATAGCAACGAGCTGTTGGATTTTGTTACTTAAAACTGAATAAATAAAGATGGCTGCAATAAAGTCACAAAAGGTGTGTAAAACAATAGATGGTCGCTAGCCATGGTCGCAAAATGCTTGCAAAATAACCAATCACAAAGGACAAGTAAAATAGATGGGGGACAGTCAAACAATCAGAAAAATAAGTCACAGTAAAAAAGAAAAGAAAATGAACATAGATGGCCGACAATCAAACAGTAACAAAAAGAAGCTTATTTTATTTTTTTGTGATTGTCGACTGTTTATTTTTCTTACCTTTTATAACTTTATGGCTGCCGACCTCATTTGGTTTACCTATTTTGACCTCTCTCTCTTGTGACTTAAAAAATGGCTACAAACCAGCTACTTTGCTATTCTGTTGTGGCTTAATGACTGTCATTGTATTAAACACATTTTTGGAAAACGAATTAAGATTGTTTTGTGTTTATGTATTTATATAAAAAAAGGTTCTGTTGTTTTTTGTTTCTTCTGGTTGCAACTTTCATATGCCCTCCTGATGGTGCTTTTCCTTATCAAAGTTTCACCTCTAGCTTATAGGCCGATGTAACTGTAATCAACATAGCTAGCTTAGAAATTTGTCTCTGTGTTTGTTTATACATTAGAATAAATACAATGAAAATAAAATTCTATCTCCTGGTGCCTAGACATGTGTATTTCTCTATTAATTAGATTTTAGGAAAATGGCATTGAAAGAACAGCCAGTAGATTTGTTGTGTCGGCTGCTGTCTTAGCTGGCATGGTCGAAAGTTGCTGTAAACTATGTGTGTGAGATAGTAACAAGATCTGCCAGAGAACTTCAGGGTTGTCCATATCCCATACTTTTAAGCGCACTTGGCAACAGAATAAACAAATGGGCTCGTGCTATTGCTTACATTATTCGTAACCCTCTTCCTTCTTGATTGTGCATTATGTAAGAATAAACACAAACTCAGTTGGCCAATCCATTAGTTCCCATAGCAACGGGCTGCTGGATTTTGTTACTTAGAAACTGAATAAACAAAGATGGAGTCGAAACATCTAGTATTTCCATCAAAGAAATAAAAAAGTAATTTACCGAAGCGGCTTTTTCGAGCACTTTTCATGGATATGAAGTATGATTATCATGGTAAGTTTTTATTTAATTGTGTATATTTAGTGATTCGTACATTGCAGATATCATGTAACTCAACTGGACGTCTGGAACATGATAGTGTCGCTGTAACTGGTCGTCAATTATAGCAAAAAGAAATAACAACAATAACTAGTTAATATACTTCGAGTTTCATCTGCCCTCACTTAATATTTTATCATTGTGTCTAGTTTGTATCATATATATATATATATATATATAGGTTTAGCTAAAATTAGACAGCATGGTTATATGAAGTATAACTTTCCAAACAGTATGCACGAGTTAAAATATTTAAAGACTGTTTTATCAATTTAATGACTTGTCGCTGCTGTAGTAGTAACTAATATTATGCTGTATCCCGAATTCAGTCTGAACATTACTGTGGTTACTGTTGTAACAAAAATCGAGCAATGTGATGAACTTAACATGATCGTTGATAAACTATGAATAAGTTGTTGCCTTAACACAGTTCATCATGATGATTTTGTGTTATATTCCCATAAGTAGAACTACACCATGTGTTGATGTCATTTTTCTTATTCTTATTTTCATTTCATGTCTATAAAATTTGTATTTTTGACATGACGACTTTGCGCTAAATAATGTTGAAGTGATAATTTTAAGCTAATTTTAAGTACAACGTACTGACTGTACAATCTGTTGGCATTGTAAATTTTATATAATTATTAAGAGTTAAACACTGTAGAGTGAATATAATCAATCAGCCAACAGGTATAGTGATATCTCATCTATACTATTATTCTGCTTGTTTGTATGTACGACCGTTACGCTTTCTGACCGAGAACCTGCTGCATAAGCATGAGTAGTTAGAATGTTTCCCCAAGAAGAACCGTGCATGCGCATTATTCACTCGACGACAAACAGTCTGCCTGCGGCAGAGAGCTGCAAAGCTCAATGATCAAGTCGCTACAATTGCTGTATAAAACAAGAAGTATCAACAAAAGGGGAACATAAATATACTTTACTAACCATTTTGTACAACAAAATATTAAAAACTTATCAAAGTTTTAAAAAAGGTTTGACGTTACGTCGTAGAATAACATTATAAGTTTATTTATCGATAGTATTAAGTACAGTAAAATTTAGCCCTAACTAAAGTAAAAAAAAAACGTACACAGGTTACAGTGTTAATTTAACGAACTTAGGCCTAACATAATTTAAAGTTTTATAAAGTACGGCCTATATACAAGAGGATT